>NW_024412405.1:46849467-46876994 GCF_014898765.1 Herpailurus yagouaroundi | reverse complement strand
AAAAAAAAAAAAAAAAAAAAAGAATTTTGCCCAAACTATCTTTCAGCATCTTGCAGTCCACAATTTTCCTCTCTTCTCTTTCTGGATTGGCAGAGAGGCCAGTTAAAGAAAATCCTCCTACGCATTTTCCACTGCGTAATGACTATCACTTATCTCAAAACCTGTCTGTGTGTCTAAGTGCTTGGGTACATTGTACTACCTTTTCACTTGTTAAAAGGCAAGCTTGTAACTGGTCTGCTTTCCTCTGACGTTGATTACTCACATTCTACACACAAGTATGGGAGAAGCCAAAGGCCACAAAATTCCCGGGTGGAGTTCCTGCTGTTGTCGGACTGGGGTGGGTTGTCTTCACTTGCTTCTGTCATGGTGTCATGATAATGATGCTGATTTAACGTAGTTAACTGAAGTTTTAGGTGAGTCTTTTTAAACAGAGTGTATTATCAGGTGCAGCTAAACCCAAACGTTTCATGAAAAGTTTGTTTTGTTTTGTTTTTTAACTTCATTTAAAAATTTAAAGTGTTCTAGGAAGACACTGGGCTTTGATACTTGGTATGTGATCTCAGTGTCTCAATGTCCTCATTTGTAAAATGGGAGCAGTGTCTATGCCATACAGTTTGTTTTGTTTATTTATTTAAATTCCAGTATTAGCATACAGTGTTCTATTATTTCAGGTCTGTAATATAGTGATTCAGCAATTCTATGCATTTCTCTGTGCTCATCGTGATGAAAGTACTCTTAATTCCCTTCACCAATTCTCCCATCCCCACACCTACTTCCTCTCTGGTAACCATCAATTTGTTCTCTATAGTTAAGAGCCTGTTTCTCTCATTTCTTGCCCTTTGCTCATTTGTTTTGTTTCTTAAATTTCATATATGAGTGAAATCATATGGGATTTGTCTTTCTCTGACTTATTTCACTTAGCATTATACTCTCTAGCTCCATCCATGTTGTTGCACAGGACAAGATTTCATCCTTTTTATGGCTGAATAATATTCCATCCCATATGTGTATGTATATATACATACATCTATGTGTGTGTGTGTGTGTGTGTATGTGTATGTATATGTGTGTGTATATGTATGTACACACACACAACTTCTTTATCCATTCATCAGCCAGTGGACACTTGGGCTGCTTCCATAATTTGGCTATTGTAAATAATGCTGTTATAAACATTGGGGTGCGTGTATGCCTTTGAATTAGTGTTTTTGTATTATTGTTTGGGTAAATATCCAGTAGTGCAATTGCTGGATCATAGGTAGTTCTATTTTTTAACTTTTGAAGGAACCTCCATACTATTTTCCATAATGGCGGCACCAGGTTGCCTTACCACCAACAGTGTAAGAGCGTCCTTTTTTTCCACATCGTTGCCAACACCTGTTGTTTCTTGTGATTTTATCTATTCTGACAGGTGTGAGGTGATATCTAATTACAGTTTTGATTAGCATTTCCCTGATGGTGAGTGATGTTGAGCATCTTTGCATGTGTCTGTTGGCCATCTGGATGTCTCTTTTGGAGAAATGTCTTTTCATGCCTTCTGCCCATTTTTTTAATTGGGTTATTTGTTTTTTGGGTGTTGAGTTTCATGAATTCTTTATATATTTTGGATACTAACCCTTTATCAGATGTATCATTGAGAAATATCTTTTCCCATTCTGTAGGTTGCCATAAAGTTTTGCTGATTATTTCCTTTGCTGTGTCTTTAAGGAATTAAAAGATAGTTTTTCTTAGCTGGAAATTTAATTGTGAACTTTCTAGCAATAAATAAGAATAGTTTATTTAGGAAAAAAATGCTACCACTCTATTTAAAAGGAAAAAGGATACTATTATTTCAGAACATGTTATGAAAATCAGTTTTCCTAGAGTTATCCTTGCAAAAGTTGTTGCTTTAAAAAACACCCGTTTCAGAGATGTGCTGACATCAGAGATGCTGAATTTCAAGTAAAGATGGTCTGTTATACAAAGATGCTATGTGTTGTAAACTCAGAAATAAACTTAAGTTAATAAACCTAAGATAATAAACTTAAGTTGTTAAACTGAAATAAACTTGTAGACTTCAACTCTACTCAGTCAATGAGAGAAGAAATTATACAATTATTTCTAGAGAAAAACAGATTTCCTATCTTTATCATGAGACTGGGTTTAGCCAACTTAATATTAATGTGCTTTGGGAATTGACTGAGGATGACAAGGACCCTCTTTCTATATCTAATAATTTGTTTAGTGGAGGTCTCAGACTTTCTCAGGGTTAAATGTTTCAACTTCTTAACCTTTCTAATAAGAACTCAATTTAATTAGACATGCTGTATCATTTGGGTTTCAACTGAATTTTTAAAGAAAATTATGGATGTTTTAACATATTGTATTACAGATTTAAAAATCTTGATTGTGCTTCACTCATTCAAGAAGACCCTACTGAGAACTTAGTAAATACCAGATACTGGGCTAGGAACTTCTCAAAGTGATTAAAGAAGTGTAAATTACGTTTCTTGCCCTTGAAGACCTCACTATCTAATGGGTGGGGTGAGGAGGAGAGGCACAGAGAACAACATAAGGTAAATAATAATTAAATGTCCAAATGCCTCATAAAAGACACATGATATGGAAGTTCAGGAAGAAGGCAATGGTATATCCGTTATAAAATTAATATTTTGTGAATCTTTATGAAAAATTCTGAGTTGATGTAAGTCTTAAAGGTTGAATAGAAACTGGACATATATATAATCTGGCCTAGTAAAAAAATGCATGCCTTTGCTACTTTGAAGTCATTTGAAGTTATTATGTCATGGAGAGCACATTGAATTAGGAGGTATTTATCAAGATTCTGCACATATTTATCAAGATTCTGCAATAAGCTAGGTATAGGACTAAATCAGCCTCTTTGGCCTCTTAATAAGCTGGTGCACTCAACTAGCAACATGGTATTATGTTCACACTGGCAATCAGACTCTCAATATACCATAAGCTTTACCCATCACCACAATTTCTTAGCTTTAAGAAAGGATACAGAATAGGCAACAGTGCAACTATGTGTAGCAACAACATAGTGGAGGCCTTGTATCTTCAAGGCACAGCTTACAAATGTTTTAGGCACTCCCCACTTAGGATGCATGTGGTCATAAGACAAGGGTGGGTGAGGGCGGGCCATCTCAGTTCAGAGAAGCCCCATTTCTGCAGATATCTTCAACAAAGAAGATTCAATCAAGGATCAAATCCTTAGGTGTCCTTGAGGCAAGAACAGAGGTTACAAATCAGCAATTGATCTTTTCCTTCCAATTTCATCTTCTTTACCTATAAAATGAGGGACTAATTTATATGGGACTTTATAAAAAAATGCTTGCCTTACTAGTAGTGTGAATTTGGACAAGTTCACAACCTAAAGAGTCTCCTTTCTTTCATGGTAAAATAAGTGTGATAATACCTATTATTTACTTTTGTTACATAGTTTTAAATAGTCTAAAATGCCTTTTGACTGGATATGGGGAGTGAGAATATTTTAATTTAGGTCTTAAATTTTGTATTTTTCCTCTTCATCTGCGTTCTGAAAGGATTATTCTTGGTTTCATTTCCATACTGGATCTAATAGGCTGCTAGGGTTTATTGTAAAATGAAAAAATTTAGAAGGGCAATGGGTTTTAAAAATACATGAGAGAGAAGGAGGTTCTTTGGGAAATGCACAGATTTCCTTGAGTCAAAGAAGAGGTCAGAGAAAGTGGAGAGTGAGGACAAATATAGGTTGCTAGACTCCAAAAGAGTCTGGGAGTTGATGCTTGGAAAGTGGTCTGAGTAGGTGGGCACTCATGATCTGCAGATTTGGGTAATACTCACCAGTACTCCCAAGACCTGTTTTGATTGTCATCAGTAAACTATTGGGAAAGCTCATATGCATTGTCCTAGGAAAGGAGACGGGGGTCCTGGGTCCCTTTTGGTGGAAGGCCTGGTATATGATGGAGACAGAGAATTCCTCCTTTTTTTTGTTTTTGTTTTTGTTTTTGTTTTTTCCTTTCCTGGCCTCAAGAGGTTGTGATCAATCTACGATCTGGCCACTTCAGTTGCCTTGACATTCAATACTGTTTTCTGCCATTGAATTTATAGTAGAGAATTTCCCATTGACTACTGAATTGTCTAAAATGATTAAATTGGCCATTTTAGAGGTGTCAACTCAGTAACTTATTAGATTTTCTTGAGATGAAAAAGTGCTCAGTAATTTATTAGACAGATGTAGGTGTAGGGGACACTTTCTATCTTTACGACTCCATTAAAACTTTAATCATAACAATTATTAAAAAAAATAATTACAATACAGTTTCAATACTAAATGGTAATATTTTCCATCAAAATTTTTTCCTGAAGAAATCAGGGAAGTTTGACTAGTTTTAAGAAAACAGTTTTGTTTTTAGTAAAAGGTTTTATGAAAGAATAGAGTCTAGCATTTCCAGCCAACATTTATCTATAGCCTGACTAGATAACCTAAGGGATTTTTTTTTCTTCTTTTGGGTTTCTTTTACAGTTTAACCTATTTATCTCATTGAGAAAAATATGTAAACTAAAAACACATAAACAATTTAGTGGACATTTTGGGCTGTTGGTAGTTTGCTTAGATGATATGAAGGTTAAGACGATATGAAGATTATTTTTATTTCATTCACTTGCATGTGTGGGGATATATACCTTTTGAAGTTGGATATCCTCCTGTGCTTTGTCAGTACTGTTAATTTGAGCTCTGAAACTCCCATTACATTTACTGTTTCCTTGACTGAAGCAAATCGCATGACAAAGGCACACTGGCCTACTCTAATGGAAGGTTCAGCAAAGTCATGTGGCAAAGAGAATATTATTCTCTAGCAAAGAAGGAGTGAAGGATTGGAAACAATAATCCTTTCTACCATTTTTGGGAAAGAGGTGAATGGGTGCTAGTGCTCCATAAGGAACTGTCAGCTAAACCTAATCATTGTAGACTCAACTAGCTATTGCCTGGGGTGGACTCAGAAAGAATGTGATGTTCTTTTCTCCAGAAATGGGGCAAATCCTGTTTCTAATGCTTAGTGTGTGCACGAGTGTGTGCACCCCCACATGCACGGATTAGCCCCGGCCAATTTAAATGCCCAGGCTAATCCTCTGGTTTTGTAATTAGGAAAATGGCCCTGGTTCTCAATCCAAAGAGATCCCAGGGAAATATATCAGCAAAATACATAGAACAGAGATGCCCTGTTTCCCCAAGGCACTTCTACTTTCAGGTTCTTAACTTCTTAGCTTTTTGTATCCCATGCCTGATTGTGGTTCTGTACAAAACTACAATGGTAACAGTCTGTCCCAGACTGAATCCCAGCCAGTAACAGCCTCTGTCAACCATCTCCTATTTGCACTAGGTTGGAGAAGCAATTATATTATATGCTTAGACTAACCAATGAATAAATACCCTGGAGTCATTTCGAGTGTCACCATTTTCTTTCTATAAAAACTATAAAATTGATCAAGTGAACTCTTGGATCTGTGGGGGTCAGGGATTATAGATGTCTTTGTTATTTCACCATTATAGCCCTGGTCCCTGAAATCCTTTATCTTGGCTACATCTGGAGAATTAAATGCTGAACCAGTGATGAGTATGAATAAATGACTTGTTTTTTTGGATTAAAAATTAACCAATATTTACAATCCAAAACCACCATAAGCTGGGACCCACCTCTACAGATGTATTTAGTATTCCTATCATAATAAACACTCTTTGGTTAAAGATAATAAGTTTCTTCCTGTTTATAGACAGGTGTTGGGGATTATTTTAGATTTTGACATGCTCCTAAGAGGAAATGCAAACCTGCACGGTCTGTAGAGGAGGGAGTGAGTGAAATACTTAGATTTGGGGCTATTCCCTTGGCATCCAGGCCTGAAGAAGACTCGCTTACTGCAGTGATGAGCAGAAACTGGGAACTCAGTAAGAGAGACTTGTGAATCCCAAGCCTCAAGTCTAATGCAATTCTGGAATATATTAAACTTGTTTGTGTCACTGTGTCACTGTCATGCTGATACTGTTCTGGACACATTAGACCAGTGAAACCACAGACCTTGGCTGCTAGAGTTCCTGCCCATTGCCAGTAAGATTAAAGAGAGCCAGGGATTGCCATGGAGCAGGCACTGAGTTGGTTGTCAGTGCTCTGTGCTTCTAGGCCTTGTCTCTGAATGTGTTTTCTGGAACTCTGGGGCATTTAATCTCCTCAGTATCCATTTCTTAAGCATAGGCTCTATTAGAGAACTAGATTATTTTGAATAAAAAATTTCCTCCCAAAGTGAATCTGGGTTAACTGAGCTCATTTGCCAAGCCCAGGCTTGACCACAAATGTTTTTTATTCAAGTGGAAGATAAGCCAAGGCTTGCTTTCAGAGGCTCCAGAGGGAAGAGCTTTATTATTTCCTTCATATTTGTAAGATGCATTTGAGACAGCTTGGAAAAAATCAGACCAGTGAAGAGAAATTATAGGCAGAAAAATTTCAGTCTAATATGAGTCCCCCCCCCCCCCCCGCTGCCCTGCCAACCACTGGGACAACCTAACAGATTCTTGAGAGCAATTGGCTGCTCATTACAATTTTCCATAAATGTACTATTAGACTGTTTTCCATACTGAACTGAACTACATTATTCACTGAGTTTGAATCTTAAACTACTTTTAGTTGTGAATTTCCTTGTGAGTAGAGGAAAACCACATTCTAAAACTCAGTGTACAAACCTCTAGAGCAACCTCTTTTCCGCTGACAGAAGTATAGCCTTGGGCCCAGGCTGCTAGGACACAGGATCCATCGGAGCTCTTCTTTTCAGGACACTCTGCTCAGGACTCCAGAACTCTCTCAGCCTCTTAGTGACTGCTATGGCTCTGCCTTACTCCAAGGGATTCATTTCAGGATGGTGCAGGGAAGGGCACTGAACTGGCAGGTTAGATACGAGAGTTCTGACTCTGCCATTTTATAGAACATGAGGAAGACATGTAGCCTTTCTATACATTCCAAATGTTGGTTTCCTTAAGGTCACTTCTCTAACAACCTAAAAGGGTGGAAAATGACTTAAAGAGAGCAAGAATAGTTTTTAGTCTTGGTTTATTTTCCTTGTCCTTACTGTTTTCTTACAGTGATGTCATTCAAAAGAACAAAGGCTATTTAGATAGAATACCTAGTTTTCTTTTGTGGATCCAACAGTCTCTTAAATGGTATCCCTGATTCTCATCTTGCCCTCTCCACACTTGTCTCCCATGGTTTTTAGAAGGATCCTCCAACCAGAGAATCTTCTATCTTTGATTCTCTGCTTAAAAGCTTTGATAGTTTTCATTGTCTTTAAGATTAAGTCCAGATTTCTTGCCATAGTTCATAAGTCTGCCCAAGTATCTCATCCCATCTACTGCATCTGTGCACCTTCTTTTTCTGCATTCCTGGCTAAAATATGCTACATTTATATCAGTTCCTTGAACAAGTTGTATTATTTCTCAACTCTCGGGCCTCTTACATACCTCATCCTTGTCCTTAAGTATTCTAACCTCATCCCTTCCCCTGTCTAAATTCCACTGTTCATTTAGATTTTGGCTTCAAGTCACTTTAACAGCCTTGCTTGACTCCTAGGAATATAGCACCATGTATTTCTCCTATCACAATACACCGCTGTCTTTCCAGGTATATTTCCTGGCATATTGTAAGCTCTGTGAGGTAAGACTTATATGTGCCTAGCATACCGTTATATTTCCAAAAATGTAGCCCAGTACCTGGCACATTGAATGAATATGTGATGACCTGAGTTTGAACCCTGGTTCTTGAGACTTATTAGCTATGGGGCCTTGAAAAATTATTTGACCTTTCTAAATATCTTTATCTCTAAATATCTTCTTATCTTAAATATCTTTAGCTTTGTATCTTTAAAAACTGTCTTCATCTCATGATCTATAATTCCATTTCTTCTCTAAAATTCTATAGTATTAATATATTTATGTACCATTTACATATTTACATGCCATAAACTCAGTGTGGCAAAAGCTTACTATTTAATATTAATTTCTATTTTTAGCACCCATTCTGTTTGATGCAGAATAATATATATATATATATACATATATATATATATAATTGCTAATATAAGTGGCTTATCATAGGTACTAAGCACATTATATAAGAAAAATCATTTTATAAAAGTATAAGGAAATAGTATCAGGAAATCACCATTATTTTTCCAATTTATATATTAGGAAACAGAAACAGAAAGATAATGCTACTTGACTAATGTAATGTCACAAATCCTAGGCATAGCTAGGATTTGAACCCAGAAGATCTGGTTCCAGAATTGTTGTTCTTAACAATATGTGACAGCACATTCAGTACAGTTAGGAAAAAATCATTTAGTGAATTTCAGGTAAACTTAGTGGAATAATTACATCAGTCATTTATTTTTTTTTTTAATTTTAATTTTAATTTTTAATTTTTAATTTGTTTTACCTCAGTCATTTAAATTTAAACTTAGTCCAAGTGGAGAGGGAGAAAACGTGCAAATTTATCATCTTGAGGAGAAGAAAGTATCTTATATCTTGATCTCAGTCTGGGGTACAGTGTCATTCATTCTGTGTTGTCTTCTTCCGTGATGGCATGTAGAAGTGTCTTCCTTCATCTTCCCTCTGACCAGGGAGGTCCATGTATTATCCAATGCTTAGTCTGTGAGACCTCCTCTTGACCCATGGGTTCTATCTTAGAACAACCTCTCCTATGCGTTGGAGAGTCTCAGGACACTTTCAAATGCTCTCTTATTCCACTCTGGTGCCATGGGTATCTCAGGAGGTTGCCTCTTTCTCTCAAATTCTTATACCACCATGCACGCTACATTTCTGCCATATTCTGCAGGGTTGTGTGGCTTCCACAGGAAACCCAACATTCCTGGGTTTGACTTTGGAAGCAAGGTATCTAGAAAGTGGGTCCATGCTACTTTAAGATTCTAAACATTAAAGAAAGCTCAGTGATTCCACTTCATGTGTGAGTTGGCCTGAGATTGTAAGTTCCCTGGGCATAGTATCTCAAACTGAACTTACTTCTTTTCTAATATCTCTTCCTTATTTCCTATATTAATACTTTAGTTTCGAGGAGATGGTCATAGAAATTGGTTTGGCCAAGTTATAAGTTATCCCCAATATTTTTGTCTAGCACTTGTATTATGATTTTATTGACTTGAAGCCAAGACTATTATAATATTTTAAAAATCAAAATTGAGTCCCTTCCTGTGCTTAGGATAATGCTAGAATTTTGTTTTTTACATTTACAATTGAGATTCAGAATTGGAAAATAAAAGAATGAATTTTTAAGCCAAAACTGGGATAAATTATCCCTGGATTCCTGTACTTTTAGAGTCATTCTTAGTGTCTGGTGAATATATTTATTTCCCATGTCATCCAGAAGCCACTCTGTGTCAGTCAAAAAGCATTTTTAAGCACTTGCTGTGGGTACTGCAAGGATAATAGAGCAAGGGTGGATCCTATAGCCCCAGCCCTTGACCCCCTTCTGATATTTCTTAGATGTCAAAGCCTACACTAATACTGTAAAATCATGCTACTTTGTAGGAGTACATTGCCATTTCCATGTGATATGTAGAGTAAGGCCTAAAATATATTTTAAGCGCAAAAGTAAATAGATTACACACAGCAGACTGGTTCATGTACAAAGAGGCCTGAGGCTGAAAAGAACTAAGTATCTGATCTCTGAAATGATATAATCTGATGTGTTTGGAAATGACTCCAGTCTATGAAGGATGGAATTGTGAAGACAAATGAGAGAGTCAGCTGCAAATCAAAATGCAAGATAGCAAGTGCATCAATCAGAAGCCCTGGTAACTTAGGGCTCTAGAAAAAAAAAAAAATCACACATTGAAGATAAGCAATGCAAATGAAAAATAAAGCCGTGCTTATTTTCCTAATATGCTGAGCTTAAGGGAAGAGAATTGAAGCCCAAGGCTTTATAGAGGCAGTCAGGCTTTGGAATATACAATCAACCTAAAAAGGAAAAAAATATATATATATGTAAATAGCGTGTTTGTGTGTGGTTGTTTATGTACAAAAAGCCAAACATTTTTCAGGCTAAAAAGAAGGCCAAACAGTAATAACTTTGTTTTTGAAACATTAAGGCCAAGTGATTTGCATTCATCCATTGTGAAATGAAAATAGAATTTGTCAACTGTTCATGAATAGGACATAAATCTTTATGCCACCTACACGGCAGTGATATACAATGCCATGTCAAGTAATAACATCTGGTGGTGGGCAGCTGTAAATAGAAAACTAGACAAGGCAAAAGAGAAATCCTTATGGGCTTCTAGGTATAAGCCTTGGAAAATGGAATATGGACTGTGAGCTTTATTGTTATATGACCAATATTCTATTCAGTATACTGTAAAATATAATTTGGAGTAATGGTTTGTAACCAGGCATAGAGCTGAGAATATCGAATTGTTTCTTTTTTTTTTTAATTTTTTTTCCAACGTTTATTTATTTTTGGGACAGAGAGAGACAGAGCATGAATGGGGAAGGGGCAGAGAGAGAGGGAGACACAGAATCGGAAACAGGCTCCAGGCTCTGAGCCATCAGCCCAGAGCCTGACGCGGGGCTCGAACTCCCGGACCGCGAGATCGTGACCTGGCTGAAGTCGGACGCTTAACTGACTGCGCCACCCAGGCGCCCCTCGAATTGTTTCTTAAGAAGAGAAGTAACATTTTTCTGAAGAGATCAGAGAGAAGAACGAACTAAAACATGTTTTTAAAAAGCCCACACCAACTGGTAAAAGCATTTCAGCAACAATATGTTTCGTTTCTGATGAAAATTTTAGAAATAAATACTAAGATTGTATCACTGCCAAACACTTGTAGAAATATTATCTATATTCCTGTAGAGGAAAACTGTGATTCCCAAATGTCAAAACATCCTGTGTATTTCACTAAAGTACAGATTTCCTGAGATATTCTCTGTTTATGACAGAGGAAAATAAAGTCTATATATCCTAGAATAAGTTATTGCGGCTCACCTGGTTCACAGTGTATGTGAACAGCAGGCAGACCTCACCGTTCGTTGTTCAATTTCCCTAGCCAGAGGACACCTGCTGGCAAGGAGGAAACTGATTTGAACAGATTAAAATCGACAGTGAATATTAAGGTCAGTCCTGTTTTGTCATCCTTACATTTATTTTGCTTTCTCCATGGGAACTAAATGTGGACAAATGGTCTTAATGGTGACAATGGCAGCCTGCACTCTAACGATTCACGCCAGCACTCTGCCGTTCGAAGCACACTGCTTCACGCTACTGAGCTGGGTTTCTTTTCCACTATAGCCACTCTGACTGCAGGCTAGTCCAATTGTATCACATCCCTGGTATAATTGGAGCTTGAAAACTGTGGTCTAAAACCATGCATATGAGACACAGTAATGTCACTTACTAATCACTTCACATCTCAGAATTGCATTTTCCTCCAATTAAAATTACATTTACATTATCAGATTTTCATGTGATTCAAATGTTCTCTTAAGTGTGTTAAAATATTAGCTATTGCTACTACTTTGAAAGCATTCTGATGACCTTGATTTTTGGTTAGCTTTCCATTATTTCCACATTATGATCCTTTGGACTCCAGTGACCTTCTTTCAAGTTGATCTTCAGAACTGAGTTTCCTGCTATCTGAATTCAGTGAAGTGCTGTTAAGACTATTCTTTTTCTAGCCTCTGTTAAGTAGCAGTAGGTTAGGATCTTTGCAGTTCTACTGAAATTAAACCCTATGGTCTTTAGTATATTTTATGGCACTGCTCAAGATTATATTCATGGCCTCTGATAAGCTGGACTTTAAAGAACTTTTATGGACATATCAAAGTCTGACATTTATTACGTTTTTTCCTCCCTCGGTTTTCTGTGAAATATCTTAGGAACCAATCCATGAAACACAAGTCCGTTATATTATACTCACTGTCAGAAAAGTGGAAATGAAAAAAGATATGTTTAAATCTACATATCTCTTCGGGAAAAATATTGTGTGCAATCTGGTGCCATCAGGAGAGTTCACTAGACCAGAACCTGTGGGCGACAGTGCATTGTTTTCCAGGGGTTGGTTGCCTATTTCTATTTCTTTTTTGTCCCTCTGATTCTGTTTTTTTCTAAGTCTCTTTCCTAAACAAGTATAATGTCAGACTCTACAAATAGAAAAATATAAAAATTGTGAAGTAATGTTCTCCTTGAATTTATTGCTGGTTGGAACTTTTTAAAAGTAAATCTTCTTTATGGACCATAGAAAAGACTTCATGGAATCTAGACATTGTATGCAAAGTTGCATTCAATGTATTGTGTGAGTGTATGAGTGCATGTTTCTTGTAGGGATTTTATTTATTCTTTGTTTCCAAAATAATTATTGAGTATCAATTATATAACAAATACTGTCTCAGCCACTGGAAATAGAGCATTGATGAAAATACTGTTTCTTCCATGATGGAGTTTGCATTCCAGTGGAGGGCATGGCTGCCCTCAAATAATCAAAGGGGTATGTGACTCCACCCCACCCTCCAGGTGAATACTATGGTTTTATAGCATTAGGACCATTCCAAGCTTAGAAAGAGTAGAGAATTGGGGCATCTGAGTGGCTCAGTCAGTTAAGCATCTGACTCTTGATTTCAGTTCAGGTCATGATCTCACACTTGTGAGACTGAGCTTGCTTGGGATTCTCTTTATTCTCCCCCCCCCCCCCCTCCTGCACATATGGGCTCTCTGTCTTTCTCAAAATAAATAAACATAAAAAAAGGAAAGAGTAAAGAATAGTTAGTGGAACAATTCTTTGGAATTGTCACCTTTCATGTATGATATTTTTAGGCTGCAAAAAGTGCACTCAATAACCTAAGGTATGTTTTCAATATATAAAATATCTCAGAGAGATCACAAATTCAACATGCCTGAACTTGAATTCATCCTGCTCACCCTACTGTACTGGAATTCTCCAGAGAAACAAAACCAAGGCGGATATGTTGATTATATCTATGTCTATGTCTATGTCTATATCTATATATCTATATCTATATATACCTATCTATATATCTCTATAATAGATAAAATAGATATAAGGAATTGGCTTATGTGATTATGGCGGCTGCAAGCTCAAAATTTGCAGAGCTGATGT
Source organism: Herpailurus yagouaroundi (assembly GCF_014898765.1). Taxonomy (NCBI): domain Eukaryota; kingdom Metazoa; phylum Chordata; class Mammalia; order Carnivora; family Felidae; genus Herpailurus; species Herpailurus yagouaroundi. The sequence goes on along the minus strand of NW_024412405.1, from coordinate 46,863,839 downwards.
CCCAGTTTGAGTCTGAAGGCCAGCAGCCTACAGTAGATCCAAGAAGAACTGCTATCCCACCTCAAAATCTGAAAAACAGAATTCTCTCTTAATTGAGGGGGAAGGTCAAGCTGTTGTTTTATTCAGGCCTTCAACTGATTAGGATGAGTCCTGCCCACATTATAAAGGGCAACCTACTTTACTCAGTATATCAATTTAAATGTTAATCCCATCAAAAAACATCTTCACAGAAACATCCAGAATAATGTTTAACCAAATATCTGGGTACAACATGGCATAGTCAAGTTGATACATAAAACTAACCAATACACTTGTAAATCTCGTCTTTATTGGTAGATCCAGGTTGTGTGAGGTTTAAATCTATACAATTGTTGGGAACCCTCGTTAAGAAAAATAATGCAGGGGTGCCTGGGTGGCCCAGTTAAGTGTACAAGTCTTGATTTTGGCTTAGGTCGTGATCTCGCAGTTTGTGGGATTGAGCCCTGCATTGGGCTCTGCACTGGCTGCATGGAGCCTACCTGCTTGAGATTCTCTCTCTCCCTTTCCCTCTGCCCTTTTTCTGCTCTCTCTCAAAATAAATAACAAATAAACTTAAAAAAAAAAAAAAAGAAAAATAGTGCAGCATTAGGCATGAAGTTGAATGTTTATTTCAAATGGGAAATAAATCTCAACAAATTACAATTTAAAAAAATAATACCACAAACATCACAAAATTCAGAAAATGTCATTATTCTTAGGAGCTGCCTGATCTCTGTAATACATTTCCCCCATCACTTTTTAGCTGTATACTCATTGGTATTTTTTTTTTTAACTTTTTTCTAATGTTCATTTATTTTTGAGAGAGAGAGAGAGAGAGAGAGAGAGAGAGAGAGAGAGAGAGAGAGAGATTGTGGGTGGGAGACAGGCAGAGAGAGAGAGACAGAAGAGAGAGAAAATACCAAGCAGGCCCTGACCTGCACTGTTAGTGTAGAGCCAGACAAGGGACTTGATCCCACAAACCGCGAGATCATAACCTGAGCTGAAATCAAGAGTTAGACGCTTAACAAACTGAGCCACCCAGGCATCCCTCTAACTGGCATTTCTTACAGGACAATGATTTCATTACATCATTTTCAATAGAAAATTCAATCTTTCATTTTTTTCATTGGTGCATGAAAATTGTGTTAGTATTGAACACTTTAAAATTTTTGGTTGATTTCAATTGGGAATATGTGAATTTTTAAAGCTGTTGCCAAATTTTGAAAACCTCTCTCAAATTCACTCTTATGTGAATTGTAGGATTTCAGAACATTTCAAGTTTTCTTATGTGGTGATTAATTTTATATACTCTTGAATTGGTGATATGCATTAGTTGGTTTTTTGTCAATATCTGTATTGTGGTGTATCTGTAATGTTGAATCATGAGTTCTTTATTACTTTGTCAGTAGCAATATATTATGTCAAATCAGCCAGAAATTTAAATCCTTTTCCAATGTGTTAATGATTCACTACGTTTCATTAATTTATCAAGTAAGGCCTATTTATTACCTCTGTTTGCATTTATCTTTTCCTCTTCCTGAATAATGCTTTGGGTATGATCTTTTGTTTTTTGTTAGAAGTCACTTTTCAATGTTAGAATAATATAATCTATTGATTTCATTAATAGCTGTCACTTTCATCCCATTACTTTTTACTTAAATTAAAAACAATTAAAGGTGAAAAAAAGATGAAAAGTAGATATACTTTAAATAAGCCCAAATCAGGAGGTTTGTTAATCCTCACTTATTAAAATGTTCCAAAAATTTATTTCCAGGTTGCAAATGCTGACATTTTCCCAGTTGAGCGTTCTCTTAACAGGGTCTCACAAATGCTCATATCTAGACAGTGACATGAGAAAAAATGCTATATAAGGTAAGTTTTAATGGAAAGAAATTGGAAGCTATTTTTACCGATTACAATATCATGATTTTGCAAAGCTTGAAAAAACATGATTATATGAACACTTTGTTAGGTCTCCAGACCTTGGAAGGGACCCAAGAAGTGAGGGACCCTAAAAATTTGTTGACTTCATGTTAATCTGCCTTTGTGGAATGCCTTCTCTTATTCTCCATGTCAGTGGGCAACATCATCCCAAGCTATGTGGAGCGATTTCAGATACCTTCTTTCTCTTCATATCTAGTTATCGGTTATGTTAATTCACTCATTCTAATGTGGGTTGCTGCAATGATCTTTATTTTGTTCTTACTGTCAAAGAAAAATCACACTGGATGCTAACAAGGAAGACTTTATTCAAGACTATTGCAGTGTGAGGAGAGATTGAATTTAACTCTGCCAAAACAGAAGGCAGGAGAGTTTATAGGCAGTAAGGTAAGCTGGTGGAAAAGTACTGGAGGATGTGAGTGGGAGGTGGTCTGTGTGATTAGGCCATCTGTGTTTGCTAATTGTGGCCCACCAGGTCAGACTCCTACCCTCCCACAGAGATTGAGGGATAGGAGCACTATCTTTCTTTACCATTACATTTCAAAGAGATGGCTCCTAGGTCCTTGAAAAAGACATACTCCCTTTGAAACTGACCAGAGGCTTGGAGAAATTTACATCTCAAAGGAGCAAAGAAATAATTTACAATTGCAAGTTTTCTAAAATAAATGCTCTAAGAAAAGGGAGGTCAGGGGCCTAGTCTAGAAGAAATCTGTCTAAAGGTTAACCACACTGAGGGGAATGTTAAGGCCCTTTTGGTCATTAGCTCCTCAATCCTGCCTGTAATATTAAGTCTATATTTCTTGGAATCCCATACAAGCTACTTTATGACAAAATTCTACCTGTATTTTAAATTATTCTTTGTCATCATGTTGATCAGAAATACTCTTTGTTCCTGCTATCCCTTTGCTTAGAATTATCATTCCTCCCTTTCCTTCTGGCCAAATTTGATTTGTTCTACAAAATTAAATTCAGTTATTGCATCAATCAGAATACATTAAGTAGATGTCACATACAAACAACCCTGAATTTCAGGAGCTTAAGGCAACAAAGTACATTTCTAGTTTATGCTACTTGTTCATTGAGTGGGTATGTTGGTGAGATGTGGCTCTAATCAAATCCTTTGCTGGCTCTTAAAGTCTTTTAACACTTTCACATGACTTCTGCTTACATTTTCCTGGCACAAGCAGATCACATGGTTATGTTTTGCCTCAAAAGAGGTGGAAAGTACATTCCTACTTGGAAGGAGGAAAGTAGGAAGAAGGAAACCAGAATAATATGTAAATGGTGTTAAGGACTATCACAGGAAGTCATCAGTGATTATCCATGGGCTAGGCTAATGGTTCTAATGCATGGTTACCTTTAAGAATGGTTCCTTGGGGCGCCTGGGTGGCTCAGTTGGTTAAGCGTCCGACTTCAGCTCAGGTCACGATCTCGCGGTCTGTGAGTTTGAGCCCCGCGTCAGGCTCTGGGCTGATGGCTCAGAGCCTGGTGCCTGCTTCTGATTCTGTGTCTCCCTCTCTCTCTGCCCCTCCCCCGTTCATGCTCTGTCTCTCTCTGTCTCAAAAATAAATAAAAAACGTTAAAAAAAAATAAATAAAACTAAAAAAAAAAAAAGAATGGTTCCTTTCTCTGAAGCTGATCTTTAAGTTCTATGTACCAGAATGACTATGCTAGTTGTAAAATAGCAAAAATACAAATATTTTTGTATCAGTAGTAAAATAGCCAGTGCCTTGACCTGCCAAGTCACTCCCTCTGTTCCCAGGCATCTTTGCCTTTTCCCCACATTTCTTCTATCTCTCTGCAATGAGAAATGAGAGTTGCAGTGAGAGTTGAGAAAGGGTCCTTCAGAATCCTCCTCTATTTGTAGGTCTCCATTTTGATGGATTGGTGTCCATGTTCTAACAGTTAAATATTTTGAATATTGCCCAGCATCTTTTGTAACAAACATTATTGTAATGTCTACATGTCTGTCTGTCTGTCTGTCTTATTAGATTTCAGATTTCTTGGGGTGCCTGGGTGGCTCAGTTAGCTAAGCATCTGACTCTTGATTTTGGCTCAGGTCATGATCTCACTGTGGTGAGAATGAGCCTTGAACCTGGTTAAGATTCTCTCTCCCTCACCCTCTGCCCCTCCCCCATTCACTTGCACGTACACGCTTTCTTCTTCCCTCCCTCTCTCTCTGTCTCTCTCTCAAAAAACGACAACTGATTCCAAATTTCCTGAAGATTGGAATTGTATCCTTCATTTCTGTATCCTTGATGCTTAGTAAAGTGCCTGAATAGAGGAGTTGCGCAATAAATGATTATTGAATTGAATTAAAAGTGAATATCCATCTGAAACATCTCTTCAGAATTGAGGAATAAACAGCACAGGTTTGGAACATGAGTCTCTACAGATGAGAATGCATTTGTCAACACTAAAAATTGTCAACATTTTGGGGTAACTGAAGAAGACTGTGGAATCTCCACTTTGTGAGCCTTTATAAGAAGATGAAACCTTTATTTCTCTGAGATGGACTTACTTGTCTGATAGGGACCCTTAAGATTTTTTCCAGGCCTATACAGAGGTGTAGAAAAAATTTTGTAACATTGAAATAATTTTGATTTCTTTTAAAAGCATATTTTGTGAAGCAGTTGGGCCTAGAAACAAAAATGGATTCATTATAATCCATTCTGAATTGCTGTTGAGGTAAGGAAAAAACCCCAGAAGATAACATTAAATCATTGTGGGATTGCTCACAAGGACTACAGAGCTCTAAAACCCTTACGGGTTTATTGATGAAAGACAGTATGATTTCTCAAACAAAAGCAAAAACTTTAGAGAAGCCAGAGGATTTGAGGCTTTACCTGAAGTAGTCGTGGAAATAAATGTTCTCTTTCTTTCAGTCCATTTGAACTGAGTAAGAAAGAGAGAAGTGCATTTTAATGCTTTTCAAATTCTTTCAGTGTTTTTGCTACTCTAACTTCAGGGAGCTTCAGGAAACAAGGAAATTCCCCCTCTTGACACTGACTGTTACTTTGGCAGCAGTTAATGGTGAACAGTTTGTCTTTAACGTGGTCTAGAGAGAAAGGAGCCTCCTATTGGAATGGGTACAGCAATCCTCTAAGGAATCAGGTCCCATTATCTAGGAAACTCTAGGAAAACATGAGGAAGAAAAAACACGAGACTAATATTCAGTCTTTAGGGTCTAGCGACTGTCAGGTCTGTGATAGGAAGCCCAGTCTGAGCAGAGGTGTGCTGTGGACCATGGCATTCGGTGGTAGATGATCATAGAGGCAGCCTCTGAAAGCACTTCAGGATGAACAGAAGTTCAAGGAACAGGCTAGGTTGGGAAATTTTTAGGGTGGCATTTGGGTTTGAGGGTTGTGTAGACAGCTATCAGTGATGAGAAAAAAAAATAGGCTTAAAAAACTTCTGGTATGTTTCACCTAACTGTTTACTTATAGCTTCACCTTGTACTGTTCTTCCTCTTTGCAAGGCCCTTGCTTTGGGCACTGAGAAATACCCTATATTGTGTCAGTGGTAAGAAATATTCTGCTGTTCAATGTACTTTTTTTTTGAAGCTCGTTCATCATGTAATATTATTTCTTGCTGAAATCTGTACTCTTGCATGAGGAAATGCATGGCAATCTCCCATCCCTGAAATATAAATACTTTAAAAAAACAAAAAAAAAATTGGCACCTATTGAATAAAAAATTTTTATTTTTATCTCAACTATCTCTAAACATTGCATTTATTTATTTTTTTTAGTTTATTTATTTATTTTGAGAGAGACAGAGACAGTGCAGTTTGGGGAGGGGCAGAGAGAGGGAGAGAGAATCCCAACCAGCCTCTGCACTGATAGTGGGACAGGCGCCCCTAAACATTGCATTTAATATTTATTTTTTGTCTCCTTCCTCTTCCTCCCACTACTTCTTGTCTCTGGTTGCTCCGGGGAAGGTTTGGTGTGGGCTGGGTTCTCAGGCTGATGGAGGCAGTTGTTAAATTGGAATGGACATAGTATCAGGTGATGGGCGGCTGTGACACAAGTGAGACTTGAAGCAGAGATGAAAGGTCAGTAGAGATCAAACTGGACAGACTTTAGCCATGAAAGCTGGCTGAAACCGCAGTTTTAAGGTAAGTTCTGTTAATAGTTGTGAAAAAGACTTAATGTTCTTATACTGATTTGAAAAAAGTGAGCCTATAGTTTGTCCTGTCTGCCAGACTTGGATTATCTGGCTCAAGGCATTTCTCTAATGGAGATACCTTAGTCTTAAAAAAACTGTGCTTGTTACATGTGGTTTAGTTTTCTGATACCATGTGTCCAGGGTCACAGCTGTGCAGGATGCACACTGCCCAACTCACAGAGTTGCCATTTGTAATGACTACACTGTCAACGACCCCTCTCTGGGGTTATGAACTTTGCTCCGAGTGCAACTTTCCTACCAGAATCCCCTACTAGTCATGTCTGTGGACTATGGGTTTTCCTTATAGCCCTGTTTCCCTAGCAGCAGTTGTACCCAGGCCTTGATAAATATGGCATTCCTCTGAATATTTACTATAATTTGTGTTTTATTTATAAAACGCCACCTTAAAATGCTTGCATTTCATTGGTGCGAGAGTGGGGGTTAGGCTGAATTTAGTGCTTCTCCAAGGTACACTGCTACATGTCTTTTTGTTTATCTGTTGCCCCATTCCTTCCTCTAAGAGTAAATTTAAGAAGGGAATGTTTCTTTAAGGGTGATCTTTTTGGAAAGAGAAGTGGCGTGTTGGGAATCAGTATCTTTTAGTAAGATTTAGGCAAAATATATAGCACCCTATCTATCTTTTAATTTCAAACATATTTTTTTCCTAGAAACTTTAAAATTGACATTATTGTTATGATCGTGAACATTTATTAAGCTCCTATAATTCGCTACCAAAACAAAGCATTATGAGTGGTTAACCTTTTAGTATATTGTTGTATATAAACAATGTCTAATTGAAATGATACGAAGGCTATAACCTCTAGTCTTTCCATTCTAGGATACCTAAGCGTGTTTATATTAACAATTAACATTGTGATTAGTCTAAATTCTGATGTGAGTTAAACTCCAGCCCTACAAAACCAGAATGCTTTGGCACCAACTGTTATTGTTGTCTGGGTATTTCTAACAAATGCTTTAGAATAATTCCCTTTGGCACCATAGGGATGTGCTCTCTGATAGCTTTATTTAGAATTATTCACATTTCTACTGGAGCACTCCCTTTAGGTTATAGACTGAAAAGACAAAATAATTGTCTTTGGGGACTGTGATGAGTTATTGAGCTCATTTGGTCAGCCCCAGAGGATCTCATTTGGCTTTCAGTGTGCTATACTGTTATGTCCAGACAGGAAATATATAAAGAGAAAAAGCATCCCATAACAATCTCCTAGTTCCTACGTCTGCATTCTTCCTGCTATATCCAGAGTGTTAGCAGGTGCTTTAATCGACAGAATGAAGACCCCCAAACCTCAGAGGCCTTTGGCAGTCTGGGGAACCTCTCCCTGGCTGATGTTACATTGATCACTTTAGATCTCTGATCAGGGTGGGGTCAGAACAAGCCTTAGGAACTTGTACTCTTATTTCTCCTTATGTTCCACATTTGTGTCTCTATGTGGTTGGGTAATTGGATGATCTCTTAGCTTTGTGAATACACATGACCTATGAATTATTGAAATTCACGTAAGCTTTTGTTCTCTGCAACTTGAGGACATGGGTTAGTTGCACACTATTTAAGGATAAGAAAGACATTTTCAGAAAGCAAACACTAAGTTTCTACATTTAAGCCCTGACTCTGAACTCTTGTTGACTCTCATCCCCTCTTGTCTCTATGAGTAGGTAGGTGTGGAGCAGAGGTCAAGTAAACCTGTAGAGTTTTGAATTCAAATAGATGTAGACTCCAACCATGTCCCTCCACTTACTAACTTCTTGCCCTTAGAAAATGTATTTGACTGACCCTACATTTCCTAATGTGTATAACTGGGAGTTATTAATGCATACTTAATAAATGTGAGGATTTATTGTGATAATATGAATTCTTGGGACACCTGGCTGGCTCAGTTGGTTGAGTGTGTGACTTCAGCTCAGGTCATAATCTCACAGTGGGTTGGAGCCCCACCTGGGCCTTTATGCTGGCCTTTGTGCTTACAGCATGGAGCCTGCTCTGTTTCCCTCTCTGCCCCTCCCCCGCTCACGTGGTTAAGCTCTCTCAAAAATAAACAAACATTAAAACAATTCAAAAAAGAGAAGGTATTTAAATGTAAAATGTTAAAACAATCAAGATTAATGCAAAAAAGGTCCAAGTTGAACAAAATATCAAAATTTTAAGTAAAGAGAGAAACCAGCCCTACACTTGTATGACTCAACCTTGCCCTATCCTAGCCCTAGAATCAATATTTTACTTCATTTTTTAATAATTCAACATGTGGAAAGGATTTCCTTAGGCCATGTTTTCTTGTATTTGCCATCTGAATGCAAATTATAAACACAATTATTATTTTCTCATTTGCCGTGCACCAGCTGGAATTGTGACCTTTCCAGTTTCCTTTCTTTGATAAGAAGAGTGTTCCTGAGATTCACTGCTACTAGCGTGCATATACTGTCCTTGATTTGTCCCTGAAATTCCACCAGAAAAATTCACTTATTCCCTAAATACCGTGTTACTCCACTACTGCACCTGTATCCTACAAGAGGCTGAGGACAATTGTAAGGAGGTGAGCAGTAGACAGAAGATACAAAAAGCTGGTATAACTTTAAGAAACAGATCTACACTAGGATATGTGCACATGTCTCTGTGCTTGGTTTCTTTATTCTCATACTCTTCCAGATAATATGCTTTACTTTTAAGCCATCTTGCTAGAGGACTAGCCTCCATATTCCCTTTCCTGTCTTGAATTTCTCCTTACTTCTTTCTTTCTCTAGCCATAGGGTCTTTAGTAAATATCCCTTCTTTTATTTCTAGTGTATAGAAATAAAATTGATTTTTCAACACCTGTCTTGTATCCTGCAACCTTATTGGATTCACTTATTAATTCTGGGAGATTTTTGTAAATTCCTCAGAATTTTCTTTCTTTTTTTTTTTTTTTTCAACGTTTATTTATTTTTGGGACAGAGAGAGACAGAGCATGAACGGGGGAGGGGCAGAGAGAGAGGGAGACACAGAATCGGAAACAGGCTCCAGGCCAGAGCCTGACGCGGGGCTCGAACTCACAGACCGCGAGATCGTGACCTGGCTGAAGTCGGACGCTTAACCGACTGCGCCACCCAGGCGCCCCATTTCCTCAGAATTTTCTATGAAGACAATCATGTCATCTGCAAATAGGAACAGTTTTATTTCTTCTTTCCAATCTATATACCCTTGATTTCTTTTACATGCCTTATTTTACTAGCTAAAACTTCCAACCCTATATTGAATAAGAATGGTGAGAGCAGACATTCTTCCTTGCCTTCTTCTTGATCTTAGATGAAATTAATTTAGTCTTTCACCATTGAGGATGTGAGCAGCAGGTGTTTTCTATATTCTTATTATCAAGTTGAGGAAATTTTTTTCTTCAGAGTTTTTTTTTTTAATGTTTATTTTTGAGAAGGAGAGAGCACAAGTAGAGGAGAGGCAGAGAGAGAGAGAGAGAGAGAGAGACAGACAGACAGACAGACAGACACAGGCTTCAGGCTCTGAGCTGTCAGCATAGAGCTTGACATGGGGCTCAAACCCACGAACTGTGAGATCATGACCTGAGCCTAAGTCAGATGTTCAACCAAGTGAGCCACTCAGGTGTCCCTCTCAGAGTTTTCATGTTAAAAATTCTGGTTTTGTCAAATGCTTTTTATATATAAATTGATACAATAATGTGGTTTTTCTTCTTTTGCCTGTTGATGTGATGAGTTACATTAATTGATTTTTGTAGGTTAAACCAGCCTTGCATCCCTGAAATAAACCCCATTTGGTCACCAGCCTTGCATCCCTGAAATAAACCCCATTTGGTCATGGTGTCTGATTCTTTTTACATATTGCCAGATTATATTTGCTAATATTTTTGTTAAGAATTTTTGTGTTTGTAGTATTCATGAGGAATAATGGTCTATAGTTTTCTTAGTTTGTACTGACTTTTCTAGTTTTATATCTGAGTAATATTAGCTTCATGAACTGAATCAAGAAGTGTTTTTTCCTCTTCTATTTTCTGGAAGAACTTGCACAGAAATGATGTTAATTTTTCTTTAAATATTTGGTTGAATTAACCAGTGAAATAATCTGTGCTAGAAGAGTTCTCTTTTTGGAGTTTTTAAATTATCAGTTCAATTTCCTTAATAGTTAGTTAGACCTATTCAAATTATCTATTTCATGTTGTCTGAGTTGTGGTAGCTTTGTTTTTTGAGAAATTGAATTGATCCATTTCTATATTGATGTGTATAGAATTCCCTTATTATCTTTCTGATATCTGCAAGTTCTATACTATTCCAATCCTAGTATTGTAATGTGTATTTTCTTTTTTTCAGGTTTTCTGGAATTTTGTGAATGTTGATGATGTTTTCAAATATTTAACTTTTTACTTGATTTTTTTCTATTGTCTTTCTGTTTTCAATTTCAATTTCTTTTTTCTTGCTGTAGGTTTATTTTATTTACTTACTTACTTATTTATTTATTTATTTATTTATTTATTTATTTATTTAGGTTCTTGAGGTGGGAACTAAAATTTTTGAGACTTTACAACTCTTCTCTATTTGTAAACATTTAGTTCTTTAAATTTTCCTCTCAGTACTGGTTTAGCCATATAGTACAATACAAATTTTGGTATGTTTTATTTCTATTTTCTTTTTTCTTTAAAGATTTATTTATTTATTTATTTATTTAGAGAGATAGAGGAAATGGGGGGAGGGACAGAGAGAGGGGGAGAGAGAATTACAAGCAAGCTTTGTGCTGTCAGCGATGGAGCCTGATGTGGGGCTCGATTGAACTCATTAGCCGTGAGATCATGACCTGCTCTGGAACCAAGAGCCAGATACTTAACCAACTGAGCCACCCGGATGCCCCTGTTTTATCTCTGTTTTCATTAACTTCATATAAATTTTTTATTTTCTTTGTGACTTCTTTGAATGAAGTAATGAGTATGCCTCATTACTGTTCCTAGTTGATTTCCACTGACACCATGGGGTGTATGCTTTTTTTTGCTGGGAGGTAATGGAAGTTGACTCTCCACTAGACTTCTCTGACACCACCCCAGCAAGGAGCTGGCGGGGATCCTTGTTACTACCAGTTGGGAGTAGAAATCCTTCCTCCTCATGTGGTCTCCACTGATATTTCTGGCTGGAGGAGAAGCTTGTTACTGTCTAATAGGATGAATGTCATGCCTTCTATCCAGCTCTCTCTGACACCATCCTGGAAGGGTGTGATGTATTGCTTCTTTATAGCGAGGTGAGTGTGAAACTCTAGGCTCCCCACTCAGGTTTAGTTGGCACTAGTAGAGGTGGGGTCATAATTTTTTTTCTTTTGTATTCGTTGTAGTAGTGTCTTAATTGTCCAAATGCTTTTTCTTTCTTGTCAGACTGCCCCCTTTCCAATCCTTTGGCTAGATAAAGTAGACTTTTGTTTTGCCTTTTTTGTTTTCATCCATTTATGCTTCTGAGTTGCTAGCTTCTTCATCTCCCAATGTGAAATATGTGAAGCGAGAAGGAAATTCAGGGGATTCACCTTTGTTGTTCCTTAGGTCACAAGGTCCCTCGCTGGACTGCCTTCTTCTCTTAAACTTTCAGTCCTATCATGTAGTTCTATATGTAAAGTCCATGTTTTTTAGTTTTATTTAGTGGGAAGAATAGGTAAAATTATATCAGTTTCATCTTTCTGAAAGCAGAAGTCTCCCTTTGATGATTTTTGATGCTTTATTTTATATCAACATTATATCAATGTCTTATTTATGATAAGGCATACTAGTTCTACATGATATTTTATACTAATATAATGAAACTACAACTTTTAAGTTTTGTGATGGTATTTCACTATTTAAATTGGTCTAGCTTTATAATATATTTTAATATTTGGTTAGATTAATCTCTTTCAAGTTCCTGATGAACTTTAGAGCTAAAATGTCAACATAGCTTTGGACATCATCAAGAACAATATTAGGAAACAAATCTTTCTATTAGCCCTCATTAAAAATGCAGACTACAGTAAGTGTAGCGACATCAGCAGCTATTTGAATTGCCCTTGAAGGATGTGTTAGAACAAGAAAAGCCCTAGAACAGGTAGCCCAAGTAGGTGCAGCTTAGATAATGTAGACAGATTTACTCAGTAAGTCCCCAAAGATTTGAATAAGAAATAGTCATTGATACCTCAGCGATTTTAGGAGAATTAAGCAGGACTTTTCATATTTGGTATAAAAATAATAGAGCTCTGACTGATGCCTCAATACAACAGCTCACCTTCCATTTGGAGGAATTGGTACTACCACACATAACACAATTTCTCAGGACAGTCACACTTAATTACATTTTTCCAGGACTGGCCTTTTCTATCCTTTAAAAAACGTATAGTACTTCCAGTGTAAGTGGAGTGATACATATTTATTGATGTCCAGTAACTCTCTTCCATTGTGGAATTTCTTGGTTAGAAATAAACACTTTTCCTTTTCCCAGCTCCTTGCAATCAACTGCTTTTCTTTTGCTTATGTATTTCTGGGATCAAATTGACAAATCCCATTCAAGTTTTGCCTTAGCATTTAACTTACCTCTGGTCCTTTATACGTTTTGCTGGTTATTCACCTGGCAAAAATCATTCAGCAATTTCCCAATTAACCAATCTGGCAACATGGTGGGGCTCAAAGGCATAACTAACTATGAATGAGAATCTAACTATATCGGAGACTACATGTCTCTTTTTCACTTACTTGTTTTAAAAAATAAGAGTTGAGCTTTGCTTCGAAATACATTTGACACTTTTTTCTTCTTTCTGGTGAAGATTTCAGGACTATTGAATTAGTAATGTATGTTAGTATATACTGTTACAGTCATAATTTTAAAATAGAAGTATTCAGGAAGCCATACAATTAAGTTTTTAATGTAGAAATAAATATCTTTATGCTTATGTGGGATGAGTCAGTTTTTAGTAATTAGTGTTTAAAAGCTGGAAATTGACAATAATATTGTTCTTTCAAACAATGGTCATGTAACTATATAGTTTACATGAAGATTGAGTTGTGGTAATTCAAATTTGGGGGTTGTTTTTATTTTGGTTATTTTATGATTATCTTCCATTATATTTGGAGAATTTAATTCTAACAGTTGGAATTTATGTAAAATTGATTAGAGTGTTCAATTTTTCCTTTCACAAAATATGAGAATTTTGAATTATAAGATATTATGTAATTAAAGAGCACAATTAATAGTTTCGAATTTTTATATTTTTAAGAAATATCTGCTCATATAAAAAAGACATTTCAGAGTTTTTACAATGACAACATTCTTATTTATTAATATCCTTTTCATTTATATCACTTGAAAGTTATGTTTCAATCATTTGCTTGTGACTGAGAAAGTAATTTTCCTAAACATATAATATCCCTGTAAATTAAATGTCTTACCCTTATTGCCATTTGAATTATGATAGTAATTTCTAGTAACCAGTAAGTGAGTGTGTTTTTTTTATTTCTTACCATTTATCCATGCAAATAATTAACCTGCTAGCCTCAATTATATACTTTTCTTTAATTAAAAGATTGGAAAAAGTGAATTGTCTTTTGCTTTCCTTGCCACGACCCAATATGATTTCACTAATCTATACAGACTAGTGTGAACATAAGAATAATTCTGGCAATCATTTTATTTAAATTAATGTTTGCAGAAGTGATTTCCAAAGTTGGAGGAAGAGGGGAGAGGAGATGATGACAAATTCTCCAAACACATGACAGAAAGAAAATACAATTAATGAGAGAATGAAGACTTCAGAGAAGGTGAGAATGTTGGAAAATGTGTACATTTACATTAACTGGGGGAGGGTCTAATGAATATAGAAACACCGAAATAATGTGCCCATTCTAGGGAGATTAAGTTTATTGTGTTACTGATCCCAAGAAATGACATTGTATCTAAATATAATGGCTAGATAAAATAAAAAAAAAAATGTTAGTGTAATGAAACCTACATAGAGACTGTGACTCCCTAAACCCATACGTGAATTGAGAACGGGACCAAGAAAGATGCCTTGTTCATGATTTTAAATCAGGCCTTTTGAAAGTGACTAAAATGATTATTTCAGAATGTTAAACATTTGTGAATCAAGAAAATAGCCTTATTTTTATCCTCATCAAGCCAGAGAGGGCACAGTTTGAAAGTAGGGGTATAAATAAAGGACCATACACTGTCCTGCATAATGAAATGAAATGAAATGAAATGAAATGAAATGAAATGAAATGAAATGAAAT
>NW_024412405.1:46836612-46849457 GCF_014898765.1 Herpailurus yagouaroundi | reverse complement strand
ATGAAATGAAATGAAATGAAATGAAATGAAATGAAATGAAATGAAATAGAATAAAATAAAAACTACAACGAGACTGGCAGCCATGTAAATCATCAGACAATTAAAAACATACTTATCTTTTTCCTTACGGATCTGGATTGTACTGTCTCTGAGGAATACTCATTTTTACTTTGGGGATTGGTGTGTGGTGTGTGTGTGTGTGTGTGTGTGTGTGTGTGTGTGTGTGCGCGCGCGCACGCGCGCATGCGTGTGGGTGGTTTTTGCTAGGTATGGTGATTAATATGTTACCTGCTTTTAACAACTGGAAAAACAAGTACACTTACCTGAGACCACACTGGTGAAGAGATGTCAGGTGGGCTGGACTGACATTCACGTTCTGACTGCTCTGTAGAACCTGGTCGCCAAAGCCACCTTGGCTCTTCTTTTGCTGACCCTATAACAGTTCTTTGTGGACGTGGGAGATGAAATGTTGCAGTGAAAGCAATAACTGTATTTTGTGGGAAGTTTCCTCAAAGAGGACAGAGATTAAAAGATGGAAAGACTGTTCTGTATGGAATTGGTAGAGTATTTATGGGGATAGAATTGAAGATAGGGGAGCACATTTAGAAACTGGGAGTATTCACGAGGAATGAATGTTTTATAAAGATTTTTACTTCCTAGGGGCGCCTGGGTGGTGCAGTCGGTTAAGCGTCCGACTTCAGCCAGGTCACGATCTCGCGGTCCGTGAGTTCGAGCCCCGCGTCAGACTCTGGGCTGATGGCTCGGAGCCTGGAGCCTGTTTCCGATTCTGTGTCTCCCTCTCTCTCTGCCCCTCCCCCGTTCATGCTCTGTCTCTCTCTGTCCCAAAAATAAAAAATAAAAAAAAAAAAAAGTTTAAAAAAAATTAAAAAAAAAAAAAAAGAAAAAGATTTTTACTTCCTAAATGCTGTTCCCTTTGACTACAAGAAAAGTCATGTTTGCTAGAGAATTTAACTTTTTCTCTTTTAGTATTTCCTAAATCTATTTCCAATGCTTCACTACAATCTGATATGCACTTAAAAACTTATGTGTATGTTGTAAAGAATAAAGTGACAGAAGTGGAGGGAAATATGTACGACCTACCTCATTCATTCCTGTCTAACATTTATTATACCAATAGAACCTCTCAAAAAGAGTGGTTATCTATTGAAGAGAATGTATATTTAAAAAAAAAATTAAGTGGAGGCCCATGGTAGTGCTGAGGATGATGGAGAGAAGTGGATATATTGATGAAGCAGCTTTTGGGTCATCTTCTGGAAGGTGTTCTAGGAGTGGGATGGGAAAGAGATTGATGGGGTTTCACAGTTAAATAAATATTAATGAAAATTTTCCTCAGCTCTTATCTCGGTTCTTTCCAGTGGTGCTTGACTTGGATAGAAATGGTTCTAGTTATATGAAGCAAATGTAATTCTATTTTATTCTAAAGGAATCACTTCTAATGATAATTTCTTTTCTAAAATACTCTTTCTACCCTAGACATACTTTGGAATGAGTCCTTAATGATTAAAGTCTTTAGAATGTAATCTTTATGAAGGTTTTAATTATGGCTCTTTTATTTGGAGCATCTTTTCTAAAAACAGGAAGAATTAAAACTTCACAGGCTAATTTCTGTTATCTACGATTCATGTTACTTAACTTTGCCCTCGGTGTTATTCAAGGTGTTTCCTTGGTCTCTTGCCTGATATCAGTGTACAATTTATTTTGTTGTTAAAAAACACATTTGGGATGTTTATTTTCTAAGTCAGTTCCCTTATATCCATTGTTAGGACCTTACATAACTTTGCCCTAGAGGATTTTGATTTACCTACATAACAAAAGTCTTTCTGTTTTTGTATTGTTTTATCCTGTGACCTTGTGTCCACTTTGTAATGTGTGTATGTTCTATTCCCTGTAGTAGTAATTCCACATATGGGGATTATACACCTTTAGCTCTGAATGCAGATTTTGTACCCAGTTCCTCTTTGGGGAGAGAGTTTAGCTGTAAGTTTTATCATCTCATCAAAAATGCCCCAAACCTAAAAAAGATTAAGAAGCCTTGCAAGAGAAAGCCATCTAGAGTTTTTGCAGTACTCAATGATCCTTGTAAATAGGGATAGGCCAAAATGGTTAAACACAGAAATCCATATGTCAGGGACATCCATTGTGATGGTGAGGGTTGGGGCTGGTGGGGGCAAGAGGAAAAAGATGGGTGTGAGGATAGGTCAAGTCTGACATTACTTTCTTTTGTGCTTTTTTTTTTTTTAAAGTACAGTTACTCAGTGTTCATTGACAGTGATATGTGAAACACTTCATTTTGTTGCTAGAATTTGAGATATAATTACAAAGATTTATTTCTAAGAGAAGAAATGTTGATATTTCTATGCAGTTCCTGAACTTATAATGACATCTGTTTGTTCATTTTTCTTAGCCTTCTGCATTCCTGTTGTGTCTTGGATAATTGGCAGAATTGGTGTAACCCACTATGTACATATAAATAGATTTAAGTGTATTTTGATCAAAACCTTGAGTTTTCTTTGTGTTTCTTTTTTAAATTTTAAGAGAAACTTGCAAGCAGTCTTTGATGAGTCTATCTTACCCAACTGCCATCTTTACTCTCCTGTATTTTGCAAGTATCCCTTGAATCTACTTTTTATTCTTCAAGTTCATCATTGTTGTTGTCTGAGTTTAGGTTGGATTATTCAGTGGCTCCCCAACTGATCTTCCTGCTTATGGCCTAAATTCCATGCATTCACCTGTCATATATCTACAGAAATGAGACTTCTAAAATGCATACCTAATCTTGCAGCTTCCCAGCTGAAAACCCTTCAATGGACTTTTACAACTTCTGTGATCACTTGCAAACTACTTGGCTTAAGCACACAGGAAGCTCCACATAAAATAGATTCTGTAACTCTCTATCTTCAATGTTTACTGCCTTGCACATGAGTCATAGGATCTACATATAGCATCTGGCACGGGTCGCAATATGTTATTGCTTTGTAGAAAACAAAACAAAACAAAACAAAACAAAACAAAACAAAACAAAACACCCAACAATAACCACTTCATCTTAATCAATCAGTAGCCAGCATTTAGTGAGCACATACTCAGAACCTGGCATCAAGTTTCGCATTTATGTATATTATCTCATGTAATCACAAAACAGATCCACATAGTAAAAGTGCTATTTTTAGACTCATTTTACTGAGGGATAATAAAACTTGATGATGGATACACTTAGAATAAATGCAAGTAAGTTCAAACCCAGAGGTCTCTGACTCTTCTCATATATTACTTTCTGTACCTAAAATATTCTTCCTCTCCTACATAGTAATCCACCCTTCCTTCCTTCCTTCCTTCCTCCCTCCCTCCCTCCCTCCCTCCCTCCCTCCCTCCCTCCCTTCCTCTTTTTGAGAGAGAGAGAGAGTGCAAGTGAGCAAGGGGCAAAGAGAGAGAGAAGCGGGACTCACCTGTTGCAGTGCTTGAGCTCACATCACAAACCATGAGACCTGAGCCAAAGCCAGAAGCTTAAAGTCTGAGCCACCAGGTGCCCCAGTAATTCTTTCTTTCAAAATGACCCTAACAGCATCTTCCTTTAGGAATGTTTTCTAACACTCTTCGCACTGTGATATAAATGACTTTTCTCTGTCTTTCTAAGGAGCTCTAGGAATGCCTATATTATAATATTTTTCATGATGTCCTAATAAGTTTATTAATTTACTTTTACTGTTTGGCCAGTTATGTGCTCTGGAGACTACATTTGTAAATTTGTTAGCAATTTTAAGTAGTTGTGTTATTTTATTCTATTTAATTTATGTTTAATGTTTTATTATTTAATTTTGAGAGAGAGGGACAGAGTGTGAGCAGGGGAGGGGCAAAGAGAGTGGGAGACACAGAATCTGAAACAGGCTCCAGGCTCTGAGCTGTCAACACAGAGCCCAACATGGGGCTCAAACCCACAAACCAAGAGATCATAACCTGAACCGAAGTAAGATGCTTAAGACTGAGCCACCCAGGCACCCCAATTGTTGTATTATTTTAGAGTAGCTTATTTTCAAGTCTAGTCTTCAGACTAACAGAATTAACCTCACCTGGGAATTTGGAAGTTCAGATCCTTGGATCTCACCCTAGATCTACTGAATCAGAAAATCTGGAGATAGAGGCGAGCAATCTTTGTTTAGATTAGTCTTGCAATAATTTGATTTATGTCAAAATTTGAGAATCACCTATGCACTGGAAATTGATTTCTGTGACCTTAATCCATTTTTTTTACAGCAGTCATATTACTGTCATATAGGGTCTAGTAGAGATATTCATAATAAATCCCAGTAACATCAACAGTGTTGTCATTGTAAATGTGAATAATACATTTTGGCCTAAATAGTCTTGGATAAAAACTCTTTGCATAATATTATTACCAATAATGGATAAAGGGTGATAATAGAAAACCTTGTGCACTGTGGCCATTGATACCTGTAAATGGATTAATTGGAGGCATCTTTCTTTGGATCATCTAAGTATGATCACTTTCAAGATTACCAGATATCAGGTGATGCAAGCTGCTGTGACAGTTTCTGGAATTATTTTACTGGTGTTTTTGTTCCTTCCCTCTATAAGTGATGCTTCTTTTGTGTAGTCTGCAAATTACTTTCTTGACCTTGGAAATAGTACACTCGTGCACTTTTTATAGTAGAAAAGGCCAGCGGTGTTGATAGGAGTGGTATCATCAGCTTTCCCAGCAAGTGTGAGTTTGCTGTCAATCTAGATTGAAGATCAATTATATTTTACAGAGTGGACGTTGATTTTTGAAATATTCTCTCTGGATAAGACCTTTACCTGGATCATTAAAGGTCACATTTGGTTTAGCCAAGGGGCACTGAAAGAATGTCTTACAAGATAACTTTGCTATGATGCCTAGTGTGTGCACGTGCATGTTTGTGTGTGTGTGTATGTGTATGTGTGTGTGTGTGTATAAACAGCCTCTTTCATGTGAGACATTTTCAAATTTGCAGAATTGAAATAAAATAGTCTTAATATATTTGGCTCAGCAGTCTACAGAAAACATTTCTGGTCATTACTTTTTTAACTGCTCCAAGTTAGGTTATGTTTCCCCTATGTTTGCACCCATCCCTCCCTATCCCAACATGCCATGCTTACTTCTGGTACAGTATTTATGAGACTATATTATCCACACTACTTAATTGTTTAGATTTTCAAAAAGATTGTAATCTCTCTGAGGGGAGGAATTATGATTTACCAGTCTTTCTAATCTCTCACCAAGTATACAGTAGCTATTGGATAAGTATTTGTTGTTGAATATAATGAAGTGAATCTGTGATGTGAACAGCAATGTAATCATCCTCTTTTAAGTTTTGTTTATAAGATTAATAGATTAATTTGATGATAAAGGATTTCCTTACAATTTGTTCATGATATAAAACAACTTAGTTTTATTTATTTATTTTTTTTTTAAATTTTTTTTTCAACGTTTATTTATTTTTGGGACAGAGAGAGACAGAGCATGAACGGGGGAGGGGCAGAGAGAGAGGGAGACACAGAATCGGAAACAGGCTCCAGGTTCTGAGCCATCAGCCCAGAGCCCGACGCGGGGCTCGAACTCACGGACCGCGAGATCGTGACCTGGCTGAAGTCGGACGCTTAACCGACTGCGCCACCCAGGCGCCCCAAAACAACTTAGTTTTAGATGAGGTAGGGGACTTTACTGGTGTCCATGATCACAATATAAATGTTTCCTATCATAATTTCATGACAAAGTAAAATAATTATAACTGTCAATCTTAGATTTTATACTAGCTTAATAAGATATTAAACTTACTGATGTTCTCTCAACAATCTGTTGAAGCTTCTAGATGAAGGCAAATATATTTTGGCACATTTAAGGACAAATCAATAAATCTTATTTTAGGGAAGAAAAGGGTGGTATATTTCTATTTACATTTTCACTAGTATTTTTCACCCTTCCATTCACCCCAGGCTGGTAAGGCATTCTGGATTGACAGTAGGCCACTCACGTGCTCTAATCTAAGAGACCCTGATGCTTCCTTTGAGAGTGTCATAATTTTTTGAAAAGTAGTGATATGAGTAACCAAAATAATAAAAGCCTTCAATTCAGTTAAACTCAACATTTATTAACAGGCTCCTACAATCTAGGCACCATGTTTATGAATCCACATATGATTAAATCATACTATCTCAAATGATGTAGTTATCATTAAGATACTCAGAGATACTTAATGGTATCATTATCACCAAGATATACAAAGCTTAATGGGGAAGACAAACATGGCTGCACCAATCTGAGTTGCTTTATTTAAATTATTGTATTGATTCTTCTATCCTATTAATTATGATACAGTATTCCCTCTCTGTTGTATTTTTTTCTCCCTTTCCTGTTTTGCATCTTTCTTCATTGTGTATTGCTTTGTCTTCTTTAAAGGCACTCACACCTACAAGCCCATTTCTTCTTTGTATGAGATGTATAATATTAAATTATGCAGATAATTACACAATTTCAGATCTGTGTTTTAACCCCCTTGGGAATAAGGAAAATGGATAACCTGGCTGCTGTCCAGATGTTATCACTTAATGGACTGTGTTCTTACCCAGTTCAGGCAGATTCATGGTTTACTGCTGCCAACCTAGCTATGAATTGCTTTAAAAGTGGTCACAATTGTCGTAGATGTGTTCTGAGTTTTTTCGAGGGAACCACTCAAGAGGTTAAGGTGCTTGTCCTAAAGATAGGGTTATAGGAAAATAAGATTTGTTACTCCAAGGCTGTTTTCACTTCGATAGAGATGCTCTGTAGGTTTTTTGTAAGCTTATTACCTGTTTGGTTTAAGATCAAGGTCCATGGCACATTATCCATTACAACATTCTGAATCTAGTTCTTTGGAATGAGCAAAGGTAGCCTGGGGAAGGCAAAGAGATTTGGGTCCTTCCTTAGAAGTATGGAATGTTTGATATGTAGGAAAACTTTGAGAGTCTTTTCCTGTACCAGTGAATTAAAGATAGTAACTGACTTAAAAAAGAAGATCATAAATAGGAAATGCAAGTTTCTATAGAGGAAAATTTGTACAGATGAAATACTGAGTAGAAAGTAAGAAAAATATGGAATAGAATTTGATGTTTAAAAGAGAAATCTTTATGGTCAAGGTACTTAATGACAAAATGTGTATTTTTCCAGAAGAATGTTAAGAAAATCTTTTTCTTCAATAATGAAACTTTGGAGCTAGGAAGAAATCCAAGGTATTATTTTTTCCAACACTCATATTATATAAAAGTGGAATCTGAGACTGAATCAGCCCTCTGACCAATTGGTGAATTAGGGAATTTGGGGGAGCTCAAAGGGGAAAATTATTTAATCTAACTGCCCATCTGAGGCTTGAATCAATTTTTCACTAAGTATTAGAATTTGAGGTTGGAAAGGTCACTGTGTGGCTTCTTTGCTGTTCTTTGATCTGATATATGAAACCTTTCCATGGCATTATTCTTAAGAGATAATAAAATTGCCATTTAACACTTCTTGTTATTTGTGGTAGTTATGTTTTATAAAGTCACCCTGAACAATGAATCAGTGCCCCTAAGGGAAATACAGGGACAGGTTCCTTCCAGCCTCTGGTCACATTTTTGTTAAACGGTCATTGCATAGTTTTCTTTTATGTATGTTTCTGTTTAATAATTTTTTAAACTTATTTATTTATTTTGAGATAGGGAGAGAGCATGAGCTGGAGGAGGGGAAGAGAGAGAGGGAGAGAGAGAATCCAAAGCAGGCTCTGTGCCAGATGCGGGGATCGAACTCATGAACCATGAGATCATGACCTGAGCCAAAATCAAGAGTTGGATGCTCAACCAACTGAGCCACCCAGGCTCTGCTTGTGTGTTTCTGTTTAAAGATACCTTATTTAATATGTATTGTTGATTCATTAACATTTAACTCATAGCCAAAAGCACTATAACCCAAGAAGGTTATTTAATATGTGTATTTTCTCCATGGGACACATCACAGCCTTCTTGTGCTTAGGAACACTAGAGAGCACTTCAGTACTGTGTTTGGGGAGCCATTTTAACAGCAAAATCACCATCATAAAGCATGAAAATATGAAATATGTGGCATGAAATAGACTGAGAAAAGAATACTTGTTTACAGTAAAAGAGCTGAAACAAAAAGGCCGTAGGTTCCTTGTTCCATTTCAGCTGGGAACGTGTGCGGCAGATGACTTCAGTTTTTCACAGCTCTCTGCGTGAACATGCCAATGAGTGACCATGACTGTGGAATCAGTGCGAGCATTGATTTTGGGGCTACAAGTAAATTTTAGCAAGTAGGTGAACTCGCAAATTCGGAACCTGTGAATGACGTACACTGCCCATGGCGGGAAATGAATGGAGTTGAGGCCGACTACTCAAGTCCCCCTTTGAATACCCCACCTTCCTATGAAATCTGTCCCTGGGCACTATGTAAGTAGGTTTAAAATCTTCATCTCCCGTAAGCCATTCAAAGATTTGAAGAGAGCCACCGCCAATCTTTTCTAAGGTATTTCACCATTTACTCAACTATATCCCAATCACACTGAGTTTTATAATTTCCTCATGAGTTTGATAGGACCCTAGGAAACTATTAACTCTGTATTGGTCCATTGTCCTGAATCCTCTGCCCTGATCCACCCCAATCCATGGAAGTTCACTCATGGCAGTAACCGTTCAATGAACAATTACCCAATAAACAAAGGAAAAAACCCTCTAATTAAAGAAAATTAGTCATGGGGCGCCTGGGTGACTCAGTTGGTTGAGTGTCTGACTCTCGATTTCGGCTCAGGACATGATCCCAGGGTCGTGGGATCAAGCCCTGTGTTCAGCTTCAAGCTGAGTGTGGAGCCTGCTTAGGATTCTCTCTCTCCCTCCCACACTGCTCCTCTCCTCTGCTCGTGTGCTTTCCCTCTCTCTCTCTCTGAAATTAAAAAAAAAGAAAAGAAGAAGAAAATTAGTCACTTTTGTCTTTTATTTTATCTTTCAGAGTCAAACCCCACCAGTTTCCTCTGGAAAGTGACATAGTGGAGCCAAGGCCTAGAATCTGGGTCTCTTAAATCCCAGTTATGTGTACTTCCCATCACATTATGCTTCCCGCAAAATAGTTCTGTAAAATAATATTCAGTTTCTAGTTGAAATTTAAGAATATCTTCAAAAGATTAACCCATTATATACATTTATTTGTAAGAGAGGCATCTTACTATAGTCTTGGTACTTGATGACAAAATACATATTTTTCCTTTATAGTTTCAGGTTAAAACAACTCCCTTTCATTGGTGTTTTCTTTTGGTATCTCAGAGAGGGCTATAGAGTGGAGGGGATCAAATAGACTAGCCCAGACTGGAAATGTGGGTCTTTGGACTAGTCTGTCCAGCAGGTATGTTTCATTGGGCCCACAGATTATTGCTATTCACAGAGTATTTAAGTTATTTATTTAAGTTATTATCTTATTCCTACAGTTAAGTTTGTGACTCCTATTTTACCAGCTAAAATAATTGGTATTTTTTATGTCACAGTGCCATAAAATATTTTCTATCTGTGCAACATATCATAGTATTAAAAATGTGTAATAGTATAGTATTTGGGAATCTTGTTGCATATTATAGGTTGAGCATAGTATTCTTACTAATATTTAGTTGGAAGGAAAGGTCTAATTAAGTTTATACGTCATTAATAAAAGCCACTCTCTTTTGTGCTTCCTATTCTTGGCAGCTTTTGTATTACTCATTGTCAGTTTCTTCTCTGTAGGTGAGCATCTGGAGGCAAGCTTCAACACTTACCACCTCCTCAGGTGAGTTATAGGAGCAATATTGAAATCATTTCGCATTTTCAAAGGCATGCCTTCGAGCCTCTGTGCACAGTGCTCAAGGCATGTTGTTGAGTTTGAGGAGCATACAATCCAAAGTCCAAAAGTCATTTCTACTTTGCTTCTTATTCAGTCTCTTCAAAGCATAGCCTTTGTTTAAACACAGCACAAAGCCTGTAGACAGTGGGCAGCAGCTCAGTGAAACAGTGGGGAGAGGAGTAAGATCTGGACCTAAAACAGAAACACTAGTAACAGCAGTGGCAGCACCAGCCACATATGCAGCAGCAGCAGCAGCAGCAGCAGCAGTCTCAGACCCTTATCAGCCCCTTCCCCCTCAACATCAACGAGAGGATGGGACTGCCTTCCTGGCTTCCATGATTGTCTTTATGGGGACTTTAGGAAATTTTTTTGTTTTTAAGAACACACTTGATGTTCATGTCGTCATAATTTTACTTTTACTCAGGTGTTTCAGTGAGGGAGCAAGCATTCCTTGTGATATAATCCATAGCGCTGCCTTCTCTGAGCCAGATACTCACCACCGTGGTTTTGACATGTATGTGTATGGAGCTCGATTATTACAAGTCCAGACTTCTGCTGTGTGAATGAGTTGTAAGGATTAGCTTTGTGGTTGTGCTTTAGAAATATGTGGTGATGCATATTCAATGACTTTGTGATGGCGCTATTGCAAATAAGTCATGTTGGTTCATGGATATTAGCCTTTTACACAATATGATCATTAAATACATGATTGTGATGTCAAAGCCTCATTTATTTTCTTCTCTGTGTCATATTGGACATCTACCATTTGTTATGGAAGAATTGTGACTAACATTTCACCAGATTGGAGCACAGATTATATCTCATCTTTTGTTATTAAAAAATTTTTTGCCCAAGTGAATGATTGCTTTCTCTCTGGGCTCATCTAGTACTACGTGGAAGTTTCTTGCAGCTGTTCTTAAATACAAAATTTAGCACCCATCACAAACATTCTAAACCACACATGAACATGGAGTAATTTTTACATTGTCCTTTGGTCAGAGCCTTTTATTAAACTGAAGTAATCAAACATATCTAATAGCGTTGGGTCATTCTAGTAGGGACAGTGGTCACCAGTCATTTTTCTTTGACCTCTACTGCATAAGCTTAGGATATTGTACCTGAAGTAACATCCAACCCCACCGTCACAATTAGAGTAGTTTACACAACCACAAAGCTTCATTGCTTGCTTGTGTTACATCTTAATTGTGGGTCATTCATCATCTACAGCTCAGTTTCACAGTGTCTCTACTAAGCTGACAAAGCAGCCCCTCTGTGCAGCGTTGCAGGGCTTGTGGCAGAGAGAAAGAAGAGACTCGCTAGATTTACAGTGTCTCCTAAAGCTTCTCCTCAGAAGTGACATATTTTACTTGGACTCATATTTTACTGTCTAAGCAAGTCACGTAAGCATGCCTGACATCAACAAGGCAAGGCAGTACAACTGTTCCACAGGGAGGGGCATAAAATATTTGGAAACTGTAATAAACCCTGTCTTAGCCTACTACATGGTCACAAAAGTTCACTCATCTCCCTTCTGCACCTAAAATACATGAAATGATAGAGTTCTTCTCTAATAGAGACAATCTAAAAGTTCCATCCTATTAGGCTCAAAGTCTGGGATTATATGACAGTTTCCACATCAGCTGCTGGTGTGGTCTTTCTTGAGCTGGAGATTTATTAGAAAAGAAAGAAACACACAAAAACAAGTCACTCCTTCACCCCCCATATTCTCCTACATAGTTGGTAGAAGAATAGGGACTGCATATGACAAATAACTCCATCTGAAAAAGAAAAGAGTGGAAGGCACAAGAAGTCACTGACCATAACAATTCTGAAATCATGTTGGGATGTGTGATGGGGACCCCCAACGCGAAGTTGGGAATAGTTCTCGCTCATGCCCCCGTCCATTGCTCTACATGACTCTTGGGACACTTGACTCCATTCTCTTGGAGGCCCCTCCGTTTTCATTTATGTTCTTCTGTCATGCTAGCGAAATAATTGGATAGTATGCTATGCTTGAGGACTGAGCAGCTTTCTTAGTCGGCTTTCTCCTCACTGAACTCAAAGGAACATTTCAGTTATCAAATAGTCACAGTCTCTCTTTGTCTAGATTCATGACTCTTTTGATGTTGCAGTTCTCTTAAGAACTGAATCAGCTTTGGGGCCCCTGGGTGGCTCAGTTAGTTAAACATCTAATTTTGGCTTAAGTCATGATCTCATAGTTCGTGAGTTTGAGCCCCGTGTTGGGTTCTGTGCTGACAGTGTGGAGGCTGGACTCTGCTTCAGATTCTTTATCTCCCACTTTCTCTGCCCCTCTCCTGCTCATGCTCTTTCTCTCTCTTTCTCAAAAATAAATAAACATTAAAAAAAAAAAACTGAATCAGCTTTTTATTAATTTGTTGATAAAATCAGTGTTGATTAACAGCTATACCAACAGCTCCTTTTGAGACATGCCTGTCTTTCTCAACTTAGTTATGGCTACAGTATTAGTTTTCTATTGCTACTATAATGAATTACTACAAAACTTAGCGTTAAAAAATATCCTTGGGGCACCCACCTGAGTGACTCAGTCAGTTAAGTGTCTGACTCTTGATTTCATTCAGGTCATGATCTCAACCGTTCATGAGTTCGAGCCTGTCTTGTTGGGGGGCTCTGCACTAACTTAAAAAAAATAAAAATGTTAAAAAAAATCCTTAACAATAGTTAATAGTCTTTTTTTTTTTTTTAAGACAGATAGTACACATATGTGCCAGTGCGGGAAGAGCAGAGAGAGGGAGGGAAAGAGAGAGAATCTCAAGCAGGCTCTGTACTCCTCCATGTGGGGCTTGAACTCAAGAGCTGGTGAGATCATGCCTGGAGCTGAAGTCTGACCCTTAACCAACTGAGCCACCTAGGCACCCTGAGAGAGAGAGAGAAGAGAGAGAGAGAGAGAGAGAGAGAGAGAGAGAGAGAGAGAGAGAGA
>NW_024412405.1:46832609-46836602 GCF_014898765.1 Herpailurus yagouaroundi | reverse complement strand
AGAGAGAGAGAGAGAGAGAGAGAGAGAGAGAGAGAGAGAGAGAGAGAGAAAGAGAATCTTAAACTCTTGAGACGTGGGGCTCCATCCCCCGACCCTGGGATCATGATCTGAGCCGAGATCAAGAGTCATGCTCAACTGACTGAGCCCCCCAATAATAGTCTTAATACCAGTTTGTCATTGTATAGGTCTAGAGGTCAAAAGTCCAAAATGGTTATCACTGGGCTGATATCAAGGTATTGGCAGGATTGTGTTTTTTTCCCTGGAGGTTCTAGGGGAAAATCTGTTTTCTTGCATTTTCCAGCTTCTAGAGGCTCCTTACATTCTTTGGCTCATGGCCCCTTTCATATTCAAGGATTACATTTGTATCTCTTTACTTCCCTCATCACATTTCCTTCTCTGATACATCTCCTGTCTCCATTTACTTACAAAGACCTTTGTGATTACATCAGTCCCATTCAGATAGTTCCGAAAAATCTCATTTTAAAATCCTTAGTTTAATCATATTGCTCTGTAAAGTAATATATGTTTTCACTGGGGATTAGAAGGGACATGGACATATTTGGGAAACATTCTGCCTATAACAGGCACCTTGTAGTTGTTGGATGTTCATAGGAGAGCCATACCTTTAGTCTTTTTTTCTTGAACCATTTTGTAAAACAGAAGAAATTTGCTGTTTACCTTCTTAATTAATACATAGCTATTTTTTCCTTTTTTACAAAAAGACTCTAATTTGGTCTTTAAAATGAAACTGAGTTTTAATCAGCCTTTATTTTCAGATTTATTATTTACCAGTTAGAAGTAAAGACAACTTGCATCTTGTGCTTCTTCAAGGCCTGAAATTTCTACTCTCTTTTGGCTCCCCATACCTCTCAATTCTCTTGCAAATTGGCCACTTCTTTCCCTCTGTTCATCTTCTTGTAGCACCTTGCCACAAGCAGCCAATAGCGACCAGTTCATGCTAGCAATATTCTTTTTCCCTATTCTTTGTTTGAAGTCACAAGATGATCAGGTATGTTATCTGCCCTTCAGCATAGTGGAGGGGACAGTTCCAGCAGATATTTGCTCCTGTGTGGCACAGATTGTTTTCTTTCTCCAAAAATAATTTTCCTTTCTAGTAGCCCAGTATCTGGCACTACATATTTTAGGGTATTGTTCTAAATACAAAGGATAAAATGATTTACCCTTTGTAACCATTTCTGTGTCTGGTTAGCTTAGACTAAAATAAATTATAGTAACAAAGAATGTGGAAATTTCAGTGGCTTTAGCAAAGATTTATTTCTTATGTTTGGTACCTGCATATCATGTTTTTTCGACTGCACCTTATATCTACATCTTTTTCTCTAAGTTTGCGGGTTGATGAAAGAGCCCCATCAGGGAAATTCTGGACTTGTGGCAGAAGGAAGCATGCAAAGTGCCTTCACACTTCTGCTGAGAGGTGGCTTGTGACACCTCTAATGACATTTTTTTGGTCAAAGAAACTCACATGGCCAAGCCCTATATTAAGCACCCGAGGATCTGAGTCATGGTCCTTTCCCTTACTAACTCTGACTGTGGGCAATTTTCCTAATCTTTCTGAGATTCTGGTTCCTTATATTTAAAATAGGGTTAAGGATGTCTGCCTTGAAATTGAGTTAACTTGACACTGTATATTGTGTAATTACCAGTTTAGTATAAAACTCTTGAAATATATGGTCTAATAAACTGAGCAACATGAAGGATTTTACTCAGGGTAGACTTCTCAAATTTTTAATGGCAAAGAGGAATTGGAGTTGATTAAAAAGAGGAAGGAAGACGTTCACATGGAGATTAAGCATTAGTGATGACACAGGATGTAGGAACATGTGTGTGTGTATATATATATATGTACATATACATATATATATATACACACATGTATCTCCTATATAGTGCGGCCTTTTAAGAAACATTAAAAAAAATTTTTAATGTTTTTATTTATTTTTGAGACAGAGAGAGAGACAGAGCATGAGCAGGGAAGGAGCAGAGAGAGAGGGGAGAGACAGAATCCGAAGCAGGCTCCAGGCTCTGAGCTTTCAGCACAGAGCCTGACATGGGGCTCAAACTCACGGACTGTGAGATCATGACCTGAGCCAAAGTTGGATGCCCAACTGAGCCACCCAGGTGCCCCTAAGAAACATTTTAAAGGACTAGAGAGGCGGCCGGGGAGGAACAGAAGAATGAGTTTACTTAGATGGACTTAGTATGTGATAACTGTTCAATATCCATATTTACCTCTATTGCCCTAAGATTGGATATGATATTTCTGGGGCAGAATAATTACTTATTACTTAACTGGGCCTGTTTTCTATGCCTAAATTTCCCTTTTTGAGGTTAGTGGGATGAGGGCCGGATGTCATCCTACACACTGGGAACTGCACGCTACGTGAGGAAGCCTAAAATTAAGAATCTGGGGCTTCTAAAGAGAGGGAACAGCTATTGGCCATACCCTCTTGGGAGATGAAGAGAAATCATTGCTCCCTACTAGAAACAAATTCTTCTTAAGGAGGATCCTGAGTTTTTATTGTTTGGAATGTAAATATATGTCTCTAGTGGGAAGAAAAGACCATTATCTCTGACATTTCAACCCAGGGTTTGTTTAGGGTTTTATTCCCCCTTGAAATGTAAACACTTCACTCCTAGCAGGTAAATCTTTCAGAGTTTCAGGATCAGTTCAACTGTGATTAAGCTTTGTCTTTTAGCCCAGGTAAATTGCAGTCAAATTTGCTTAGCAAGCACAAAAAAAAACCTAACTGCAGAAACATGAAATATGTTCTTCAGAGCCCCGCAGTGTGAGGTGAGATGGTGCCAGGGCTGAAAGGTAGTGGAGGGAGTATTTAAGATGGCAATAGCAACAAAATGCAAATCCTTGTGGAAGAGAAATTTTGTGGTGAGATTAAGTTTGTGTTACATTATTTTCGTGTTTGTAGAAAAAGACTGACCAGGACATAAATTTTGAGACTGTGTAGAAGTCTTGTTTTGAGACATTAAACCCAGATAATACAAAGAGCATAGAAAAAAGCGAAGCAAGGAGTCAAATACATTTCATTTACTGCTAGAAGGAAATGAGTAGGTGGATGAACACAGTTGGAAAACTTTCAGTGGGTGGTCAGGTCACTGGAATGGGAGGAGGTAAGAATCCACGGGTTACCAATATGTCAAGAAAACCGATTTAAAAATGACAATTTTTTCATTGAAGTATGACACAAAGTATTGTATTAGTTTCAGATGTGTAATATGATGATTCAACTGTGGTAGAGCCCCTCCCCCCCCACCTCAGGAATATGGTGGAAGCCTCAAGACAAGGGAGGGCAACCTGGCTACGTGCATGTGTGTGACATTCCTCAAGGCTCTGTAACATAGACTGCCCATTCAGACTGTTTGTTACCACATATGGAGACAAAGGAGCAAAAGTTGTACAAAAGGCAACCCCCCTCTGTTCTCTGGGCTCAGCCTTTTGGGTATTAGCCTGCTGAGCTTGTGCTGGTGAGAAAAGCTGCTTCTTGGAAAGAAAAGCCTCTGTGTCCCGACTCTCTCTCAGGACTCACTGCTACACAACCATTCTATACATCACTCAGTGCTCATTAAGATAAGTGTGCTCTCTGGACCTTCTTTATCTATTTCACCTCTCCCACTCTCCTCTGGCCACCACCACTTTGTTCCCTGTATTTGAGAGTGTTTTTTTTGTCTCTTTTTTTGTTCGTTTGATCATTTGTTTCTTAGATTTCACATGTGAGTGGAAATCACATGGCATTTGTCTTTCTCTGATGGACTTCACTGAGCGTCATACCTTCTAGGTCCATCTATGTTGTTGTAAATAGCAAGATCTCTCTCTCTCTCTCTCTCTCTCTCTCTTTTTTAACGATTAAGTAAAATTCCAGTGTGTGTGTGTGTGTATACACATGCCACATCTTCTTTATCCATTCATCCATGGAGAGACACTTGGATTGCTTCCACATCTTGGCTATTGCAAATGAT
>NW_024412405.1:46827609-46830109 GCF_014898765.1 Herpailurus yagouaroundi | reverse complement strand
GAATCAAAAGAGTTGGATGCTTAACTGAGTCTCCCAAGCATCCAGATAACATGTTTTATCTTTAAAAAAAACTTTTTAAAAAATGTTTTTAATATATTATTGAGACAGAGAGAGACAGAGCATGAGCAGGAGAGGGGCAGAGAGAGAGGGGCAGAGAGAGGCTCAGCAAAGAGCCCGACACGGGGCTCAAACTCACAAACCAAGAGGTCATGACCTGAGCGGAAGTTGGATGCTTAACCGACTGAGCCACCCAGGTGCCTCAACATGTTTTATCTTAATACCAAAGTAATACATGCTAATTAATGGAAAGAAAATGTCGATGGAAGGAATATAAAAAAGAATAAAAGTTTGTCATAATCCCACTACCTAAAGATGACAACTATTAATATTTCCATACTTTTTTCTTAAAAAAACTTTTTAAATGTTTTTTTGAGAGAGAGAGAGAGAGAGAGAGAGAGAGAGAGAGCGCGAGCATGAGCAGGGGAGGGGCGGAGAGAGAGGGAGACACAGAATCCAAAGCAGGCTCCAGGCTCCGAGCTGTCAGCACAGAACCCAACGCAGGGCTTGAAGCCACAAGCAAGATCATGACCTGGGCCAAAGTCAGACGCTCAACCAACTGAGCCACCCAGGTGCCCCTCCATGTTTTTTTTTAAATCTGATCCATCTATATGTTTACCGAATGGCATTATATTCACCTACATACACCTACACACTTGTAAGAAATCATTTACTCTTGCTGTTAGATGTTTTCTACAGCATCACTTTGAATAATACCTTTTGTCTTTCCTAACAGGTTTTGCAGATAGTTCCTTTTCTCCTGAGGTGAATAGAATGGAAGAAATAAGTACATAGTTACATTCCTCCACTTCCAGGTCTGGGTCATTTCAGTCAAGGCCTACTACTTTAAGTTGCTGAACTTGGCTCATCACTCATGTCTGTTCAGATGTTCCCACAGACAGTTCAGGACAATACCAGAATTCTTCCCTTTTGTGGGAGGGGGAACGTTTTCCATATTTACAAATAATGTTCTTTTTCTTTTTTTTTCAAAAAATTTTAAATCTTTGTTTATTTTTGAGAGGAAGAGAGACACTGCAAGTGGGGGAGGAACAGAGAGAGAGGGAGACACAGAATCTGAAGCAGGCTCCAGGCTCCAAGCTGTCAGCACAGAGCCCAACAGGGCTTGAACTCATGAATTGTGAAATCATGACCTGAGTCGAAGTTGGATACTTAACTGACTGAGCCACCTAGGAGCACCACAAATAATTTTCTATATGCATTATCCATTCTATTTTCATACCAGCCCAGAAAGGTAGATATTAGTATTATTTAAATTTTGCAGATGAGACACTTAAAGCTCAGAGAGATGGAATAACTCTTCTAAGGATGTGCAGTGCATAAGTAGTGAAGCCAAAAGTGAAATTTATGTTCTCTTTCTTGAAACTCCATTCTTGTTCTTTTACTCCCTAGAGGAATAAAAAGAAAGGATTATTTTTAAAGTAGTCTGAATCTCATCTATAAAATTGGAAAGATTGCAAATGTCATGAACCCAGTAACTCACATATTAACAGGGTAGTTAAAACAGCTGGTAGAAATGGACAGAAAACAACAATTGTAGAAGCCAAATTTGGAGGTCAAGTTTCTATTTGGCACATTTGCTAAATCATTGTCTGATGCCCTCACCATTTTGTCCTAAAATATGTTTCCTGCCCCTGGTAGTTGGTGTTATGGTGGTAAATGAGGGGGTTGGAAGGAAATGTCACAAAATGTCACACTCCCAGGGCTTAGGCTTGTTATTGGGCCTGGAAATGGTATCCCATTCCCTACACTTGTAGGGATAAAATCCCTACATACAGCTTATCCTGGGAGTTGCTAGGGACATGGAGAATAACAGAAATTATATCTATTAGAATCATAAGGAACTTAGGACCTGGCAAGTGATATCTTGATTTTATGTGCTGGCGTCATGGAAAAATTAAATTTAGTATCATAAAGCCAAAGGAAATGCTAATGAGAAGTTATTACCTAATAATATTTGCAGAGCCTTGACAGGTATTGAAGGGAACATGGAGGTGGACACACTTCCTGTTCAGGATATAATAGCTATAAGAGGGCTAGTAAAGCATGCTCTTGGGACAAAATTGCTTATCAGGATAAGGTTAATTACCTGTGTGAGGACATTGACAGAAGTGACATTGACAAGAACAGAAATGCAGAAGGCCTTGAAAATCATGCTCTTTACCTGCTTGGAGGAAGAAATACAGGGAGATGTAAAACGAAACCATCTTGCCACAATGCATAAACCTACTTCTCTTTTCTCTGCTCCCATCTATTTCTAAGACTGAAAAAGGACCGTTCTTTTTTTTTTTTTTTTTTTTTTTTTAATTTAAATCCAAATTAGCTTAAAGTACAACAACGATTTCAGGAGCCTTAGTGCCCCTTTCCCCTTTTGCCCCCCCCCCCCCCCACACAACCCCTCCAGTAACCCTCAGTTTGTTCTCCA
>NW_024412405.1:46795184-46827509 GCF_014898765.1 Herpailurus yagouaroundi | reverse complement strand
TTTGAGTGTCTTCTGTTTTGTCCCCCTCCCTGTTTTTATATTATTTTTGTTTCCCTTCCCTTATGTTCATCTGTTTTGTCTCTTAAAGTCCTCATATGAGTGAAGTCATATGATTTCTGTCTTTCTCTGACTAATTTCACTTAGCATAATACCTTCCCTTATGTTCATCTGTTTTGTCTCTTAAAGTCCTCATATGAGTGAAGTCATATGATTTCTATCTTTCTCTGACTGGCTAATTTCACTTAGCATAATACCCTCCAGTTCCATCCACGTAGTTGCAAATGGCAAGATTTCATTCTTTTTGATTGCTCAGTAATACTCCATTGTATGTATGTGTGTGGTATATATATATATATACCACATCTTCTTTATCCATTCATCCATCGATGGACATTTGGGCTGTTTCCATACTTTGGCTATTGTTGATAGTGCTGCTATAAACATGGTGCATGTGTCCCTTTGAAACAGCATACCTGTATCCCTTGGATAAGTGCCTAGTAGTGCAATTGCTGGGTTGTAGGGTAGTACTATTTTTAGTTTTTTGAGGAACCTCCATACTGCTTTCCAGAGTGGCTGCACTAGCATGCATTCCCAGCAAAAGAACCATTCTTAACTGGGTACATTTCAGTTGCATTTCATTTTTTTTTTTGATGTTTATCCTGAAATTGAAGACAGTAGGAACCTTAGAAATGATTCACTAAAAACCTGAATCCAGTCCAGCATATCCAAAATGCAGTGTTTTAGAATCTTTCTGGATTGACATTGGATACTGTGTAACCATTTATTACTCTTTATTATGGAAGGCAGTAGTCTGTGAGGACCATCCTGACTAAAATATGTTCTTTTTTTTTTCTTCAAATAGAATGCCAAATAGAATTGGCAGTGCTCCCTGAAAATTAATTCGGAGTGTACGTAACTATTTTAAAGGCTGAATTTACATTACATATTCTTTCTGAACAAGATAGCATCAGACCACATAATACTGCAGTAATAAAAATGTATTTGATGTTAAATAGCACACATTTATGGAACACTAGTTTGATCTAGGCACTGTTCTAAGCTTTAGCACGTATTAACTAATTTTATCCTCATAACACTTTGAGGTGGGCACATTATTATTATTCCTCTTTTATAAATGGTAAAAGTAAGACACAAAGAGGTTAAGATTGTCCCAAATTACACAACAGTTATGTAATAGAGGCTAGGATTGAGCACAGAAAATATGATTCCAGGTCTTAAATCCTTAACTTCCATGCCCTCTTACATCTCTGGGCACATGGTCTTAGCTGTTTACCTGTATGCAAATTACAACGTTTATTTTCCCATTGTAATACATTACTCGACTAACGGATTTACCATTTATAGTCAAGTAATTGTAATTGCAGTACTGCTTATTCTATTCTTTCTCTTGCCTGGAAGGCAAATTTATTTTAGACTATATCACACTGACATGTACGTATAGAAAATATGGCGGGAATGTACCAGGAAGCAAGGAGTTTTGAAGTCAGTGATGTAAGGCTTCAAATGCAACATGTATAATTGCTGCGGTTCCCAATCTTATTATTGTTAGCTTCCAGAGTCTCTATGCTGTCTGTTTGCTCACTAAGGTGATATTATCTTTCAGATGCTCAAATGTGAGGCTCAAACATTTCAACTCTACTTCTAATTAAATCATTGAAATACATGTTTGAGCATATACATAGAACACATTTCCGATGGCTTTGTTGGGCAGGTTAGTTAGCTGGGCAATTAGCTAGCAAAGCAGGAAAATCTTAGGCTCAGCAATCAATTTCCATCCCAGGTAGAACATTTAGTACAATTCTGTGTTTGGCAATTACTTAATCTCATTGCATTGCCCTTTACCCGTATGTCAAATGGAGATACTTCTCAACTCCTCACAGGTTGTGACAATGAGAACAATGTTATTATTAGGACAGGTTCTTCAAGTGGGCATACTGCTTTGATTGCTAGCGTATCCATTTATGAATGATTAATGATACTGAAAATATGTGAGGCTTTGTTTTATAATAAAACATATTCATTGGTAAAAGAACTGGATTTGAGTTCAGAAGAATATTTTTTAAAAATGTTGGAAACTCCTAATCTTTCTATGCATGGTTTCGATTCTTGATCAGTGGTCTCATACATGTGACCTTTACATTCTGTTATTATAAAACATATTACTTTGTATTATATATAATTTCTTTACATGTAGGCCTATTAGATATGACTGTGAACTCTTGGAGAGAAAGGAACAACACCCATCAATCTTCCTTGCTACAATATCTGGCACATAGCTACAGAGTAGATGCTTGTTATATGATTGTGTAATAAATAAACAAACCAATTTTAAGGACTCAGTGCAGGTATCAGTTGAAACACTGCGTTATATTGGAATACTGTAATATCAGTTTTGTGATAGTACATGTAATTAATCATACTTAACCGAACTGAGAATAGCGTTGGCTATTCTCGTTTTCCTGTATACTTCCTGCAAGCTAGGTTCTTTTGGGACATTCATGCCGAAATAATGTGGTTATGTCTTTTGGTAATGAATGGATGTTTTCTAAGGAATCGTGTTAACAGAGTAAGTGATTCAACTGAAAAAAACAATGTATAATGCTCTAAAGATTAACCTAAAGAAAAGTTTCTGAGGGTAAAAAGCACATTGTTCCATTATTTAAATTAAGTTGCCATAGTAATTTTCTCAAAAGTTAAATCAGTGATAATCCTACTTGTAGTACAGATAATTGATAATTAAAATGCTTGGCAACGGAGTTATAACCCAAGAGGCAAAAATTGTGTACTTTACCTGGCACAAATAAGGCTGTAATGGGAGAAAATAACATTTCTGTCATTCCAGTCTGACTTGCATGTGATAACACTGGAGTGTATGATGGGTCATGTATTAAAATTAGGGGTTATGGGGAGAAATAGAGACTTTAGTATCATTATCCTTTTCAAGAGCTAGCTCTCAATTAGTGAGATGGGATCCATTATTTTTCCCCCTGCTTTACTCCTGTGGCCCATTACCTTTGCTCTACCTGAACTGAAGAGAACATTCGGGGATTTGTGGCAATCTACTGAAATTTTTATAACCTGAATTGACTTTTCAGGTTCAGCCAGCAACACCCAGGATATTAAACTGACACTTCTGAATTTCCCAGGGCAGCTAGCACACATCTGCTCTTCATTTCCACACAGTTTATAGAGTGACTGTTTTCTAAATCACAGGGGTCTGCAGAAAGTTGTTACTGACAGGATTTCTGAGAAGAAGAGTAAAGGTGTGACATATGCCACAGGATTGTCCCAGATCCTTGATAATGTTGGCAATCAGGCTGTTGGAAGATTCTGCACCATTATTGGCAGGCCGGTTTCAATCTGCCTTCAGTGATGCTGAACAATTCAAATAGGAGAGGCAAGAATGACCAAAGAAATGACAGTAGTGAAAGTGGCATTGTTTTAGGAATGATCTAGAAGAAGAAGTTGTTCGGAATGAAGCAGAGCAGTCAGTGCAGGAATGTGTTGTTGTCCAAATGTCTTATTCCGTGGGGGATATAGAATTGGGTACACACTTTGACATTGGCAAGATTCTGAAAACAAGGTTAGTTTCCCAGACGAGGCCTCAAAAGTCATTGAAAGCCATTAAAATGAAAGTCATTAACATGAAAACCAGTAGCAGATATGAATAGGGAAGTTATATGGAACTATAGTTAAAACCTTGAGATTAGTTTTTTACTAGTTGTATGACCACGCACAGATTACTTAGTCTTGGTAGATTTTCATTTTTTCAACTATAAAATGATTATGAGAATAGGACCTTCCTCAGAGATTAGTTTTGAGGGCTAAATAAAACAATGCAATACAGCACATAGAACATTTCCTGAAACATGTGAAACACTCGAGAAATTTTAGTTATTATCTCATAATGAACATAAGATTATGATTGTGTCTAAAGAGAAAACAGCTGCCTGGAGAGTTGTTTTCAGTTTTGAGAAATGAAAGGAGAGATGTAAACAATCACTACCTAGTTGCTCAAAGAGCTGTAAAACTGATCACATTATGTATGATAAACCCATAAGACAGCCCAATTTATTCCACTAAGTAATGAACTTCTATTAACAGACCGTGTAGAACAGTATTTTGTTTGGTACTAAGAAATCCCGACAGTTGAGTTCATTTTCTTGGGTTCTAACTAGTATCTTGAGGTTGTATTATCTTGAAGATGACCAACTTTAGGGGAAAATATTTTTACTACTTTGACTTGCCAGATGCCTGACAAATACCCAGTTCTGTATCAGAGAACTGACAAAGTCAAAAGTGTTTTCATAATGATACTAATATGTTATTTGCCTTTTTTCCCTTTCTTTTTAATTTCTATTCTTTCTTTTAAAGTTTACTTATTTTTGAGAGAGAGAGAGAGAGAGAGAGAGAGAGAGAGAGAGAGAGAATGCATGCATGCCTGGGGAGGGCCAGAGAGAGAGGGAGAGACAGAGTCCCAAGCAGGCTCCATGCCATCAGCACAGAGCCTGATGTGGGGCTCAAACTCACAAACCCTGGGATCTTGACCTGAGCTAATGACATGAGCTGAGATCATGAGTTGGACGCTTAACCAGCTGAGCCACCCAGGCACCCTTCCTTTCTTTCTTTAATAAACACACTGGGATTTTCCAGAGGCTCTGTGATGCATAATGTGGCAACAACATGAATGAAAAAAGACCATCTAGTTCTCTATTAAGATAGATACTACAGAGAATTGCAAAAATGTTAAACAATACAACTCTGCTCACTAAAGTGTTTGGTTTTGGAAAACGTAGTTTTTCCTTTTTATGAACATTTGTTATTTATGTTACAGTAATGAGTTTGTTATTGTTATTTTTAAAATGATTACATATTTTAAAAGTTCTCAGCTGAACTGTATAGCAGGAGAAATATCAATAAGTAAAACCCAAATAAACAAAAGCTCTTTAGAGTCCTCGGTAATTTTGACAAGTATACAGTGGTCCTGGACTGAAGAATTTGAGAACTGCTCTTAAAATGAAATGTTTGTGAATGCAGGAACATTTACACAGTTTTGAAAGCTTCTCAATAGGACAGAGAGAAAAATGCTAACCAAGATCAGAGATTGCATTTTGTTTTGTTATATTCATATTGAATGCACCTTTAGTGAACCTCTGTATATGTGAGATACACAAATGAGCTCTTCACATCAGCCTATGTGCTAAAGTAGCTAAACAGCTGTCTTCCTCCTGGGCTCTACCTGTCTTTGGTGCTATCATGGACCCTAGAATTGCCCATTTCTGGGCATTCATTTGTTATTCCAGTACTTCATATAAAAAGCAACAGCTAGGGGGTGCCTGGGTGGTTCAGTTGGTTAAGTGTCCAACTTCAGCTGAGGTCATGATCTCACAGTTTGTGAGTTTGAACCTCGTGTTGGGCTCTGTGCTGACAGCTCAGAGCCTGGAGCCTGCTTTGGATTCTGTGTCTCCCTCTCTCTGCCCCTCCCCTGCTCACACTATGTTTCTCTCTCTCTCAAAAATAAATAAACATTAAAAACAAAACCAAAAAACAATGGCTAGGCACTTTGCCACTTCCTGAGCCAGTAGAGGTTGAAAAAAAAAAAAAAAAAAAGGAGGTAGGTCTTTGTCTTCATAGAGCTTACAATATAAAGCAAGAAACAGATGTTAAAAAGAAAGTGCATAAATAAATATGTAGTTGAAAATAAGTACAAATGCTAAGATTAGCGTGTTTATGAAAGCCAAGCCAACATCGTATGGAATATTTTTTTACTGTTCTTTTTATTTTAAGTTACTCAGTCTAGGTCCAAATTCTGAGTAACCCTATTTGGTCTAATAGGATATATTATTATAGTAATGTCCCCAGTGAATCCCTCTTCCTCTTATACCTTTATGTAGTCTTTCCCACATGATTCTTAGCTTGGCAGTGAATCTTGCCTTGGCTAATAGAATACAACAAAGACTTGAAGAATGCTTGTGCATTTTTGTGAGCAAACTTTCTTAAAACTGGTGATTTATAGAATGTGTGACTCTTTTTTAAAAATGTATTTATTTATATTTGAGAGAGAGAGAGAGAGAGAGAGAAAGAGAAAGAAAGAAAGAGAATGAATATGATTGGAGGAGGGGCAGAGAGAGAGGGAGAAAGAATCCCAAACAGGCTCTGCACTTCCAAACATGGAGCCCATGGCAGGGCTCGAACTCACAAACGGTGAGATCATGACTTGAGCTGAAACTGAGAATCGGATGCTTAACCAGCTGAGCCACCCAAGTGCCCCTAGAATGTGTGACCCTAAACAGAAGGCAGGACCATCTTCCACCCTGAGCAGCTAGAATGTAGAGCATGACTTATGCTGGGTAATAATGACCTAATAATTACCTCCTGGCATAAAATCCATCTGAAAACTTGGTAGCTGCAAACAACACTCTTTTTATTTGCTCATATAGTCTTACAATCTGGTGACTGGTACCTTTTATTTATGGGAAATTATAATTGTCATCACATCTTCTTTTCTCTTTCTGGAACTGAGGTTTGTTGTATGTTAGGTATCCTAGATAGATTCCCTAATTTTCTATCTTTTTTCCCCATATTTTTCTATTTCAGCCTTCTAAAATATTTCTTTTACTCCCTTTTTCTAGTTAAATTTT
Organism: Herpailurus yagouaroundi; assembly: GCF_014898765.1. Taxonomy (NCBI): domain Eukaryota; kingdom Metazoa; phylum Chordata; class Mammalia; order Carnivora; family Felidae; genus Herpailurus; species Herpailurus yagouaroundi. The sequence goes on along the minus strand of NW_024412405.1, from coordinate 46,820,847 downwards.
GGTTTGGAGTCTCTTATTTTTATTTTTAATTTTTCTAAGAGCTATTCTTTGTTCCTTTTATAATGTCCTATTTTTATTTTTTGGTTATAATATTTCTACATTTTAAAGGATATTAATTATACTGTATTTGGTTATTTTATCTCATCCTTGCATTACTTTTATTTCTTTTAAGTTACTTGGTATGTTTGTCCCTACATTTTATGTTAAAGACTTTACTAAAATGTCTGATCATTACTGTTCTTGATACCTACTTAAGAGTAAACATTGGAAAGATGATTGGAGGTTCTGAGTATTTGGGTAAGGATTATTTGAAATGTTGGTTTTGCTCGAGGATGGTAGGGTATCCAGGCTTTTCACTGGAGACTTCCACATCAAGATCTGCAGTTTTATGTATATATGTATGAATCAGGAACTTCTCTGGTTCAAATTCTCCAGAATATATACCTCCCTCTTCCTGTGGTTATGGCACAGTAGCCAGACCTAATGAAGATTTGGAAACTTGTATGTACTTTTTATACAAATTTCAAACAATCTGGCTGTCTGCGGTTCTTTACCCACCCCCATGACCTCTGTAGTACCTGGTTCCTCCATTCCTTGGAGGAACCAGCTAGCTTCTTGTAAATGTACTCTTCCGCTGGCAGTTTGAGTTGACCTTTTGCTGTGAAAATTTATTAGCCATTCCTCTGAGTTCAGTCTTTATATAGTTTAGTTTCCTACTACAAATGTTTTCAGTTTCGTTGAAGATAAGAGTAGAATTTTTGTTCCTTGTGCTTATTAATTTGGGAAGACTTGAGAAAACAAGGAGTGAAATTTGTTTTTGTATTGTTTGTTCATTTGTTTTAATTACACAGATGAGTGAAATCTTATGATATTTGTCTTTTTCTGTCTGAATTACTTCACTCAGCATAGTACCTTCAAAGTCCATCCATGTTGTTGCAAATGGCAAGATTTCATTTTTTATGGCTGAGTAGTATTCCGTTGAATATATATGTATATACGACATCTTCTTTATCCATTCATCTATCAGTGGACATTTGGGTTGTTTCCGTTTCCTGGCTATTTATAAATAATGCTGCAATAAACATAGGGGTACATATATCATTTTGAATTAGCATCTATGTATTCTTCAGATAAATACCCAGAAATGGAACAGCTAGAAAATATGGTAGTTCTGTTCTTAATTTCTTGAGAAATCTCCATACTATTTTCTGTAGTGGTTGCACCAGTTTGCATTCCCACCAACAGTGTACAATGGTTCCCTTTTCTCTATATCCTCACCAATATTTGTTATCACTTTTGTCCTTTTGATGATAGCCATGCTAACTGGTGTGAGGTGATATCTCATTGTAGTTTTTATTTGTTTCCCTGATCATTGGTGATGTTGAATATTTTCTCATGTGCCTGTTGGCCATCTGTATGTGTGTTTTGGTAAAATGTCTATTCAGATCCTCTGCCTTTTTAAAAATTAAGTTGTTTTTTGTTATTGAGTTGTATGAATTCTTTATATATTTTGGGTATTAATTCCTTGTCGGGTATATGATTTGTAAAAATCTCCTCTCATTCAGTAGGTTGACTTTTCATTGTGATGATGATTTCTTTAACTGCACAAAAGCTTTTACTTTGATATAATCTCATTTATTTATTTTTGTTTTGGTTTCCCTTGCCTTTGGAGTCAGATGCACAAATGTATTGCTAAGACTAATATTGAGGAGCTTACCACCTATGTTTTCTTCTAGGAATTTTATGGTTTCAGGTATGATATTCAAGTCTTTAATCCACTTTGAATTAATTTTTGTCTGTGGTATAAGATGGTGGACTAGTGTCATTCATTTGCATGCATCTGTCCAGTTTTTGCATCACCACTTATTGAAGAGACTGTCCTTTCTCCATTGTGTTCTCCTAGCTCCTTTACATTAATTGTACATATATGTGTGAGTTTAATTCTGAGCTCTCAATTCTGTTCTATTCATCATTGTGCCTGTTTTTATGTTAATTTCATACTGTTTTGATTACTATAGCTTTGTAGTATAGTTTAAATTAGGGGACGTGATATTGTTTTTGCTTTTTGGGATCTTTCTTAATGTCATACACATTTTATAATTATTCTAGTTCTGTGAAAAATGCCATTGGAATTTTACAGAGATTGCATTAAATCTGTACATTGCTTTGAGTACTATGAATATTTTAACAATATTAATTCATTCAATCCATGAGTGTGGACTACTTTTCCATTTATTTGTGTCATCTTCAATTTTTTTCATCAGTATTTTAGTTTTCAGTGTACAGGTCTTTCACCTCAGTTAAATTTACTTCTAGGCATTTTACTCTTTTGGATGCAGTTGTGAATGGGATTATTTCCTAAATTTGTCTTTCTGTTAATTTGTTATTAGTGTATAGAAGCACCACAGATTTCTTGGTGTTGATTTTGTATCTTGCTGCTTTATTGAATTTATTGATTAGTTCTCACAGTTTTTTTATTGGAGGCTTTTGGGTTTTCTATATATAGTATCTTGTCATCTGCAAATAGTGACAGTTTTACTTCTTCCTTTTTAATTTGGATGCCTTTAATTTCTTTTACTTGCCTAATTGCTGTGGCTAGGACTTCCAATACTGTGTTGAATAAAAGTGGTAAAAGTGGGCATTCTTGCCTTGTTTCTGATCTTAAAGGAAAAGCTTTTAGCTTTTTACCATTGGGTATGTTAGCTGTGGGTTTGTCATATATGGCTTTTATTGTTTTTAGGCGTATTTCCTCTATACCCAATTTGTTGAGAGTATTTTTTTAACCTTCTTTTTTTCAATGTTTATTTTTGAGACACACAGAGATTGCGAGCAGAGGAGGGGCAGAAAGAGAGTGAGAGAGAGAATCTCAAGCAGGCCCAGCACTGTGAGTGCAGAGCCTGATGTGGGGCTTAATCCCACAAACCATGAGATCATGACCTGAACCAAAATTAAGAGTCAGCCATTTAGGGGCGCCTGGGTGGCGCAGTCGGTTGAGCGTCCGACTTTAGCCAGGTCACGATCTCGCGCGAGTTCGAGCCCCGCGTCAGACTCTGGGCTGATGGCTCAGAGCCTGGAGCCTGTTTCCGATTCTGTGTCTCCCTCTCTCTCTGCCCCTCCCCCGTTCATGCTCTGTCTCTCCCAAAAATAAATAAACGTTGAAAAAAAAAAAATTAAAAAAAAAAAAAAAAGAGTCAGCCATTTAAGTGACTCAGCCACCCAGGCACCCCTGTTGAGAGTTTTTATCATAATTGGATATTCAGTTTTTTAGATGCTTTTTGTGCATCTGTTGTGATAATCATATGATTTTTGTCCTTTATTTTGTTAATGTGATGTACCACATTGATTTGCAGATATTGAACCATTCTTACATCCCTGGAATATATTCTGTACACTTGATCATGGTGTATGATTCCTTTAATGTATTGTTGAATTTGGTTTGCTAATATTTTATTGGGAGTTTTTGCATTTTTGTTCATCAGTGATATTGGCCTGTATTGTGTATGTGTGTGTGCATGTGTGTGCACGTGCGTGTGTGTGTTCGTGTGTGTGTGTGTGTGTGTATGTGGTGTTCTTGTCTGGTTTTGGTATCAAGGTAATTCTGGCCTCATAAAGTGAGTTTAAAAGTGTTCCCCCCTCTTTAGTTTTTTGAAAGAGTTTGAGAAGAATAGATGTTGATTCTTCTTTGAATGTTTTGTAGAATTCATCAGTGAAGCCGTCTGGTCCTGGACTTTTATTTGCTCAGAGGTTTTTGAATACTGATTCAATCTCCTGACTAGTAACCAGTCTGTTCAGAAATTCTGTTTCTTCCTGATTCAGTCTTGTAAGATTATATATTATTAGCAATTTATCCATTTCTTGTAGGTTGCCTAATTTCCTGTAGGTTGCTGGTGTAAAAATAGTAATCTCTTATGGTCCTTCGTATTTCTGTAGTATCACTTGTAATCTGAAAATAGTGAGAGTTTTACTTCTTCCTTACCAATTTGGATGCCTTATATTTCTTTATGTTGTCTAATTGTGGTAGTTAGGACTTTCAGTACTATGTTGAATAAAATTGGTGAGAGTGGGCGTCCTTATCTTGTTCCTCTTCTTGGGGGAAAACCTCTCAGTTTTTCCCCTTTGAGTATGTGGGTTTTTCATATAAGGCCTTTATTATGTTCCCTCTAGATCTACTTTATAGAGGGTTTTTATAATGAATGGGTGTTGTACTCCTTTGACATTTCTTACAAGGATGGTTTCATGGTAATGAACTCTTTTAGCTTTTGCTTATCTGGAAAACTCTTAATCTTTCTTTCAATTCTGAATGATAACCTTACCTGGTAGAGAATTTTTGGTTGAAAGTGTTTTCCTTTCATCACTTTGAATATGGTGTGTTGTTCTCTTCTGGCTTGCAAAGTTTCTGCTGAAAAATTTGCTGAAAGCCTTATGAATTTTCCCTGTATATAGTAAGTTATTTTTCTCTTGCTGCTTTTCAGAATCTCTCCTTACCTTTAACTTTTACCATTTTAATTATAAGGTGTCTTTGTATGGATTTCTTTGGGCTCATCTTATTTAGGACTCTCTGAGCTTCCTGGACCTGTATGTGTCTTTTGACCCTTTTTCTATCTCTTCTTCTGGGACTCCTATAATGTGAATGTTGTTCTGTTTGATGTTGTCCCAAAGGTCCCTTAAGTTATCTTCATTTAACAAATTCTTTTCATTTTTGCTGCTCTGTCAGGGTGAGTCCTGTTGCTTTGTCTTCCAGGTCATTGATCCAATCTTTGGCTCCATCCAATCTCCTTTTGAACTCCTCTAGTGTATTTTTCAGTTCAATTATTGTATTCTTCAGCTCTGTAACTTCTGTTGGAAATTGTATTGTATTTTCTCTCTATTGAGGATCTCACTGTGTTCATTTACTCTTCTTCTGAGTTCATTGAGCATCTCTATAACCATTACTTTGAACTCTTAATCCGTTAAATTGCATATCTCCATTCCATTAATGTCTTTTCCTGATGTTTTGTCTTGTTCTTTCATTTGGGACATATTTCTCTTGTCTTCCCATTTTATTTGCCTCTCTGTGTTTATTTCCATATATTAGGCAAATCAACTACCTCTCCTTGTCTTGAAGGAGCAGTTGTGTGAAGGAAATGCCACATGAAGCCTAGAAGCACTATCCTCTGTGACCACCAGAGCTAGGTGCTCAAGGGGTGTCCCTCGTGTGGGCTGTGTGCACCCATCTATTGTAGTAGACCATGTGTCTGGCATGTGTGTGGGCAGGACTAGTGCCTCTTTGTGATGCATGGCCATGTGTGCTGCACAGGGGTGGGTGGGCTTGGTTTCCTGCTGACCACATCACATGGCCATGCTGGGATATGATGGGTGACTGGGACTGGTGCCCAGCCTGGCCATGGATCACAGCTGTGTCAAGGCACAGGTTGGGCTGGACTAATGTCTGTCCTGGCCATGACATGCAGATATGCTGCAAGGGGTGGGTGGGGTTCTTAGCTGAGTGTGGTCACCAGCTCTAACAGGTTAGAGGGAGTGTTCCAAAATAGCACCCTCTGGTGGTGACCTTAGCAAAGTAGGATGAGGTTGAAATTATGGTGCCTATCAGTGTCTCAGGCCCTGGGAAAAGTCTCAGTATTTCCTACCTCTCTAGCAGTCACTTCAAGATTAATTAGTGGGTGCCCTTCATATATATAGTCAGAGGACTATTTCCAATTTGGTGTTTTGGGTTGGATCCTGGGGTGGGAGAGTCTGCACAGGAGTCCTTTAAAAGCATGTTTTTCTTGTCTTGCAATTCTTTGGTTTTCCTGGATGTAATGTTTGTTGGTTTTCAAAGCCTGACATTTAGAGTGCTTGTCTTTCTGGTGCAGGATCATTGATGCCTGATGTGGAGCTCAAACTCCCCACTCCTTAGGGAAAAGTTCCATATTTTGTTATTACCCCCAAAAGTTCTATATTTTTGAGAGATCCCTCCTAATTGTGGATCACTGTAGTTGGCATTGGGGTTTTTTGTGAGATGGTGTCTTTGCCTGTCCTAGTCCTCTCAGTGCTGTTCTTTTTGTTCTTTGTTGTAGAGGCTTTCTTCATCCAGTTTTCTGGTCTTTGTCAGAGGAAATTGTTCCATTTGTAGTTATATATTTGTCAATCTGTGGGAGGTAGTGAGTTCAGGATCTTCTTTGTCACCATCTTGAACCTCTCTCCTGGCATATGGTTTTAATGTGTGTAAGATTAGTTAATTAACAAATTAATTAATTAATTAAAACTTTGAAAGTTTACCTTGGTTATTCTCCCTTGGAAGATGAAGTTCTGCTATAGTGTAGGTGTTATCCATCAAGGCAACAGGGATTATCAGAAACGTCTATGGAATTTTAGAACTGGAGGTTTGGATTCAGTTGATCACAAGTGGGTCAGCACCTGCAACTATGGTAGATTACTGTGTGCCAGGCACAGTACTAAGCAGTTTACATGCATTGTTGTTTGCAGTATTCAGCTTCAATGTTATTTTGGTTAATTTTCAACTAGTCTCACGATGTTTTAATTTGTGAGTAAAAATTTTAATAAGGCTACTTAATTCTATAGTTTCATTATAACATGAATTTTTGTGAAGTATAGTGATCAAAGTTTGGTTACAGGTTCATATTCTCTAATTTTTCATAGGCTTAATTGGTGTTGGTTTTAACTGACTGAAAGCTCTTGAAGGCATGTATTATAGCATTAAATCTCCCATACCTATTACAGTATTTATCAGTGTTCTTCAGCACCTGAGACAGTGCCTAATACACGGCAGGGGCTCAGTAAGTAGCTTTGAATGAATGAATGAATGAATGAATGAATGAATGACGTCTTCATATAATGCAGAGTGGGGCTCATAGTGCTATATATTTTCAGAGCTGAAGTGGTAGGGAAAATCCCGTGGAAAGGATGAGATTTTAGTTGATGTTTAAAGATTGTAGGTGTTGGAGAGGTGAAGAGAATAGAGGCGTATCCTTAGAACCTCTGAAGCTGATCTAATTTGAATACTGAAAGACCCTTTATCCCCAAATATCTCATTTGCTCATATGACAGAGAACTTAATTTCCCATATAGAGCAGTTCATTCACTTAAGGAATTGTGTATTTAAATTACACACACACACACACACACACACACACACACACACACACACAAATTCTTTGGGAGGAGTGACACATTTGCACATTAAAAGTTATTGCCTCATTAGTACAGATGGTGTGTTCTACCCTAAGCAGGCAGCTCAAATTGGTCTGGACTAATCTGGCTCATGGTGGGAAAGGTGGAAGATTCTATGAGGGGGGACACCTGGCGCTGGCTTTGAGGCACCTTTGCCTCAGTGTACTTAGTGGGGCCACTGAGAAAGCCAAGGAAAGCATAGAAGTAGAGAGGTGGGACATTAAAGACTAGTACTTTTCTACAGAGGACAGTTTCCCATACCTGTAACTTTCTTGTAAAAAGATACTAGAGTTTTATTCCTGTAATAAAAGTACAAATGATAAAAATTTGGAGATTATTCTGGAAATGAGCATTTTTGAGGGACCATTCATTTCTGAAAATAGATGGGCAGTTTTAATAGTTCTAGAAATATATTTCTTTTGGAAAGGTATTTATTTTTAGGTAAAGAAACAAAAAAAAATCAAGCTAATTAGCATGGAAAACACATTAAGTTTGACTTATCCTTTAAAATGTAGCAAATGGCATAAGGTAGATTCCACGATTAATTCATCTTTTTGCCCCCAAATGTTTGGTCCAGAGGATAGCATGTTATAAGCCCTCAAAAATATTTATAAATGAATGAAAATAATTGTGTCTGCAGTGAGAATCTCCAGTATAATGAATGGCTCATTTTGTGAATTGAATAGTTTATTGTGTTTGTGAGTGACTCGGCATTCCGAAGCATTTCTAAAGTCTGCCCCTAATGTGGAAACACACAGCAAACATTGCGGACCCATTGGTAGAAATGGAAGCCAGTGGGAATATTGTAGAAAACAAGAGAAATCTAAAACAAGAAATTCATTGATCAGAAAATGTGGTTATTTCAATAGGTGAACTGGAAAATAACAGAAAATGTATTATCTATTATAATGCTTTGTAAATGTGCATCTATACCTATACCTATACTTTAAATCTAGAGCTATCTCTGTCTCTGGTTCCTGGCACAGAGCTCCTAACTTTTATAGTTTCTTGAGTAATAAGAGTATTAGGAACATTTTTTCTTCTATTATTTGGTCTTTGACTCTGTTCCTGACCTAAATCCCTGTTCCCAAATCCCTTGGAATTCTGTGAGTTCTAGGAATGCCCACCCCCCCCCCACCCCCACCTAATGAGGTACCTCTTGGTGGGCTCCTGTATAGCTTTAGGAAGGGGGCTAGTTACCAGAAAGATCAAGCCATGATTAGAAGCTTGGAACTTTAAGCCCACCACCCATCCTCTGGGAAGGGGAGAGGGCTGGAGATTAAATTAATGACCCATCATTCCTATGTAATAAAGCTTTCATAAAAATCCTTAAAGTATGGGGTTCAGAAAATTTTCTGGTTAGTGAATACTTCTGTGTGCTGGGAGAGTGACCTACTCCAACTCCACAGGAATAGAAGCTCCTGCACTTGGGACCCTTCCAGATCTTCCTCACTGTATCTCTTCATCTGGCAGTTTATCTGTATCCTTTATCATATCTTATATTATAAACTATAAATATAAGTGTTTCTCTCAGTTCTGTGAGCTATTCTAACAAATGATGAAATCCAAGGAGAGGGTCATGGGAGCTGATATGTAGACACATTGGGTAGAAATTGTGGTTAACCTGAGGACCTCCTACTTGATATTGGCATCTGAACTGGGGGGCTGTCTTGTGAGACTGAGCCCTTAACCTGTGGTGTATGAATTAACTCCATTTATTGTCAGAATGGAATTAAATTGTAAGACACTCAGCTGATGTCAAAGAAGATTGCTTGGTCTGGAAAAAACCCCACACATTTGGTGTCAATAGTATTGTGTGTGAGTAAAAGAGAAACATGGTGTTTTTCTTACACACAAACAAATGAACAAAGTACAACCCCTCCCTCGCCCCGCCCCCCCCCCCCGCTGCCCCACCTCCGCTGTATATAGTTAGGGGATGGTATATTTCTAAAGCTAGCCTGGTCTACCATTGGCCTGAGGTTTTCCTCTTGATGACTTTCCTTTCTGTTATCAACAACTTTTAACACATTAAGCATGACTTTTTATGTGTTATTTGCTGAGTGTGATAACACGGGCTGCTACTGTTAGTTCTCAATACTGTGTAGAAGCATGGTAACAAATCCTGTTCCCAGAATGAGTTGTCATGTGCTGTTCTGTTCCCAGAGTGAGTTGTCATGTGCCGTTCCTGTGAAATGAGCCTGTGTCTGACAGTCGATCTGGGAAGGAGAGCCCCTGCTCTTGCTGACTTTCTGAGTGTGTCAGGGCAGAGATTTCGGGTGAGGCCCTACCAACAGGCAACCTCTTCCTAAATTTTTTTCTCTTAATTTGTGATTAGATAGTTTTTATTTTTTATTTTTTTTTAAAGTTTTTTTTTTTAATTTTTTTTTTAACGTTTATTTATTTTTGAGACAGAGACACAGCATGAACGGGGGAGGGGCAGAGAGAGAGGGAGACACAGAATCGGAAGCAGGCTCCAGACTCTGAGCCATCAGCCCAGAGCCCGACGCGGGGCTCGAACCCACGGACCGTGAGATCGTGACCTGAGCCGAAGTTGGATGCGCAACCGACTGAGCCACCCAGGCGCCCCTGATTAGATAGTTTTTAATCTCTGGAAACTTGTATTATGTATCTGGAGAGACAGAAGAGGATATGCCCTTGCAGGCCTGAAAATAAATGGATTTGAGGAAATAAAACTGAAAAAGGGATCATTAGGAAAGCAGCAAGCTGTTGAGAAAACTGTGAGCCAGATACTGTCGTAAAGGCTTGAAATGCTGCAGCAGAGGTGTTTTTTTTCTCTCTCTCTTTTTTTTTTAATTTTATAGCTCTCTTCATTCTGAAAGGTCATAGCAATAAGGGAGATGAAGGGTTATTCTTTATGATCTCTAGTAATTTAAAGTACTGTAAACAAATAAATCCTGGAGATGAGAAAATGTTTATTAGCCTTAGGAGACTTAGCAAGAGTTTAGTTAATATATTGATACACCAGGTGGTTGAAATTAGAAGACAAAGATCAGTCCTACGGAAGCATTAATACCTTCACAGAACGCACAGCACAAATTCTTATGACAGTACATGACATCTTCTTAAGAATAAGAAGTACTGTCTTTCAAATAGAAGCCTGACCAACATAGGAAATAATCAGTGAACATGCAGTACCTGTGCATGGACACAGGAGTTTGCAGAGACTAGAGAAGCAGTTGGCAAATCTGTAAAGAGGAACTCACGTAGGGCAATTGCTATCAGGCTTCCTATTTCATGTATGCTTTTGACTTGAATTATAATCTCTAATTCTAGAAAAAAACATGTCCTGAAATGAGTGAAGGGATACATTCTCTTAGTTCATAAATAAAATTTTATATACATACCAATTGTACTTCCTTCGAGATCCAGATTGGAAGTATACTCCTAAGCATATGTGGAAATCCATACAGAACATTGGAGAAGCTCTTGGTATGCTGTTATTTAATGATGACAAATTTTGCCTTGCTCTCCCAGAAAGGGAACAAGTATTTTTAGATTATATAAACATCCAGATAGAGTGATAGGCTTGTAACTATACTGGAACTGGGAACCAAAATGGGGTAAGGGCTCAAACCAAACAACCTAAACCTCCAGATGTTCCACATTACCCCAACACATTGTAATTCTCACACATGTCAAGGTTCTCACTTTTGTATCTCCATTGTATGTAGGTCCTCCAGATGGGTTGTGTCCAGTGGAAATGGTGAAATGGAAGGATTGTTTTAAGAAAGGGGAAATTTTGTCTTTCCTTTGGGTTTAAGAGGGAAGTTAAAATAGGTTCATTTTGAATAAATCAATAATAGAGATGATTTCTGGGGCAATTACAAGAATTGTATATTCTTAGTGAAGCAGCTGTCTCGTCTTAATTGAAGAATAAAGTTCTCTCTGGTGTTTTCCATTTGTATGTTCAGATCTTAAGACTTTAAATTCACTGGGATCCAGTAAACCAAATGGCTTCTCTGTATTGTGGCTTAGAGGCTTGACTCCTATGGTAATCAGTGAAAGGAAAATTAAGACTAGGAGAGCTTACTGGCTTCTGAACAAGAAATTATTATGTCTAGATCAGATTAAGTTGGTTAATTACAGAACCCAAGGACTCTGTTTCCTCACCTGGAAAACAAGAGCAGTGGGTAAGTCAGCGGTTCTGGAGCTTGGCATGTATCAGATTTACCTGGAGAACTTGTTAAAACATAGATTAATGGATCTCACTCCCTAGTTTCTGATTCAGTAGGTTTGGGGAGTCCCGAGAATTAAGGTTTCTAATAGATTCCCAGGCCATGCTAGTGCTCGTACCATGGAGACCACACTTTGGAGGACCACCGGGGTAGATAATGTTTATGATTTCCTTCACACTTACATGCTGTGAGCATAATGGGGCAAAATAAGCTCTGTAGTTTTCCTGCTGGAAAAGAAATTCTGCAAAAACCATTTATCTGCCTCGAGGATATTTGTGTGCAGGGAATTTCTGAGTGATGTTTAAGGTTGTCATCTAATGGCAGCTCTTGTGTCTGTTTATATATGTCAGAGATGCATAAATTTGAGTTGAACTTTAGAAGGTTTGTCTGTGTGCAAGCCATTTAGAAGAAATATTCACCTGAATGGAATTGTTGCAAAGTAATCCTTGGGATCAAACTCCGGTTAAAGTAGCAAACATTTTCTTTTACAAGACAAAATTATATTATTGCTAATAATAATTACAGTTTATATTTATCTGAACCTAAATATCTTAATTTGAATATCTAAAAAGTGTCATGAAAATGAACTCTGTGTTTTACTCAACATTCCGATGACCTTGGCTAAGTAGCAAATAACGTGATGTGTGTTTTTTCCTGGCAATACTTAGGGACAGGTAGGCTTGTTTTAGGTAACGTTATAATCAGCAGTATATGTGAGGTTCTATCTTGCTTCCTGCTACTTGTTGTGGATCTTTCTAATTAAAGAAATATGTGGCTTTAATAGTCTATGTTTGGGGAAATTTTATTTTGTCACTTTTGTAATGCAATATTCATGCAACCATTTTTATGATACATAAACAATAGATGATGCTTTTTATCTTGTAAATTATCTGGTGACTTCCAGTGTAGCAGTGAGAACTTGGGCTCAAGATGAACAGACAAGAGCATCTACCCCCAGTTCCTCCTTGTTAGCTGTAACCTTTTTTTCCATTCATTCATTTTATTACCTGGAATGTAGGACTAATGATAATCTACCTTGTAAAGTTTCTTTAACAAACAAATGGAATAACGCTGATCATACCCAGTACATAAAATGAGTCCATTAAATGTTAGCTATGATAATGTCTGCCCTGTTTGAGGAACTTTACATACTCTTTCTCTTTTATAAGACATATTAAGTCCTCATTTTAATAGTTATATGAGGAAATACACAAAATCATAAAGTGTCATTTTTTCCTTACCTTTGTATCAGAATTTGGGTCACCAGTCTGATCTCTAGTTAGGATTAATTAGATATATTCCAACGTGAAATCAGACAATCTTCCCTTCTTTTGATCCTTCATCTGTTCAAATAATAAGCATCTTTCTTTTATTTGTCGTCTTGGAGACATGGACCTCAAGGAGCTTACTTTCTAGTAGAGAGATGAGTAGAGGAACAAATAATCCAAACCCAGTCTGTTAAATACTATCACTGAATAAAGTCTGGGAATCCAGAAGGGAGAATAACATATTCTGCCTGAAGATCAAGAAACAATTCAGGGGCTCTGTGCTGACAGCTCAGAGCCCGAAGCCTGCTTTGGATTCTGTGTTTCCCTCTCTCTCTGTCCCTTCCCCACTCACACTCTGTCTATCTCTCAAAAATAAGTAAACATTAAAAAAAGAAACCAGGAAAAACTTGGCATTCCTACTAAGTTTTGGAAGGTGTTTGCCAGGTGACCAAATTGAAGCTAGGGAAAGAATAACTTCTTAAGTAATAAACTGTATCATTTTTAAAAAAGTTTATTTATTTTGAGAGAGGGAGAGAGTGAGAGAGAGAAAGGCAGAGAGAGTGGGAGAGAGAGAATCACAAGCAGAGCCCAACGTCAGTGCAGAGCCCAATGTAGGGCTCAAACTCACAAACTGCGAGATCATGACTAGAGCTGAAGTTGGACGCTTAACCATCTGAGCCACCCAGATGCCCCTCAAGTAATAAACTTTAAAAGCTATTGGGGCACCTGGGTGGCTCAGATGGTTAAGCGTCCAACTTCAGCTCCAGTCATGATCTCATGGTTTGTGAGTTTGAGCCTTGCATCTGGCTCTCTGCTGTCAGCGTCCATCGTGCTTCAGATCCTCTGTCCCCCACTCTCTCTCTGCCCTGCCCCCCCAAATAAATTAACATTTAAAAAAGCTATTGAAGATGTGATAGAGGTTGCAATGTTAAAAAGTGGTAAGTCTCAGTGTCGATAGGATAGGGGATTGGAGGAGGAGGAAGACGGAGATGAAAGACAATGCTGGATATTCAGAGACCAAAATCTGAACATGCTCATCTGTCATGCAGAATAATTCAGACTTTGTCTTGAGAGTGGTAGAGGAGATATCGAAGTGTTTAAGAAAGTTACTCACATGATCTGCTACATGTTTCACAAAGATATGCAGAAAAACCCAGTCTAATCCATATGCTCAAAACAGCAATCAACTAAATGTATGACCCTTTTAAAATTTCCAAAGAGACAACATCTTTAGCAGACTTCTTTTTGCTAAGAGTTCAAGAATTTCCTCTTTTTAGTTGTGAAGGAGAATGATAATTTCATTAGGGTTTTCATTATAAGATGCTAAAATGGTATTATTCATTTAATGAGACATTAGATATTGCCTTTAGAATTATAAAATGTGTTGAATAGCTGCTGAAAAAAAAACAGGTGTAAAATACTGACTTTTACATCAAATGCTGTGAAATTCTTTGTAAACAAAGCTTTTTTCATGAAAGAATTTATTTGCTGCCTGTACTTACTGCTCACTTGAAGTCATAATTGTCTTTTATTACATCAGATTTTGTTCCATGGAAAGGATTATGATGTTGTAAACAGAATATTATAATTTTGAGTTAAGAAGAATGAGGAACAGATGAAGTCTTAAAAATGCAGATTCTATTTTTATGCAGATATCTTTAGTTTTAAAATACTCAAAAGAAAAATATAAAAATTTGTCCATTAAAAGTCCTAAATAAGCAGAAATATCTTACCTGAATGAATTTTCAAGTTTTCACTAGGCATCTGAAACCCTTAATAAATGTAAACTTTTTCAATTTGAAAAACTTAAAAGTTATACCTTAGAAGATGTGAAATACCAACTTTTGTTTTATGAGAATGGCTTTAGATTTATCATTAAAAAATTAAAATTACATTTATGCTTCTATCTCACAACTACTGCTAACCAGTCAATGGAAAATAAATTAAAAAGCCTTTGGTGAGTGGGAGAAATATAAGAAATTTTTGCTTACCTGTCTTCTGAAATGATTGGGAGTCAAAATTTAGCAGTGATATTTAGAAAGCTTTCTTTGAGAATTTTTTTTTTGTCCTGAGGTATATTCTCTTGAATATTTTTCAATCCCTTCCTACACAAAACCACAGGATCTCTTCGGTCTATTTTAACTTAAGATTGGAATGCTACATTATTTTGATGTATGTGATAGAGATAATCTGCCACGTGCTCTTTCTTTACAGGAAATTACTTTCCATGCCTTCTGCAAGTTGAGGCAAATTGGAGCCCTGAATATTTTAGAATGACTGTGGTGGCAAAAAATGAGAGAAGATGTGATTGGATTTTTATCATATCTTTAGACACCTCCAATTTTATAGTCAGAGACAAAGCATCATGGCTCTGAATGTGAAATTGCTTTCTTTTATATAAAGGCTACTGATGGTGAAATAAAGTGCTCATGTAATAATGATTTGGTTTGTTAATAAGGCCTGATAATTTTGTTATGCAGTAGAACCATTTAGTTATCAGCTATTTTAACCTAAATAAGCTAGTGCATTATCAGAGATGTTTTAGTTATCATTTATATCAAATAACATCTGGCATTTTAGAATTATTTTCTGCGTCTATACAACCACAGACTGCCCTACACCTAGACCCAATGAGAAAGACTCCAGAGACATGGTAAGCGTGGATTATGGACTCAGAAGGCAGAAGTTTAAGGACTATTTTGCCACTTATTAGAGGATGACTTTCAGCCGGTCTCTAACTTTTCTGCTGTCTACTTTATTCATCTTTAAAATTGAAATTAAAATAATCAAACTCATAGAGTTATTTCTGAGAATAAAATTAGGTCATTTATGTGAAATTTCTCTGTAAACCCTAAAATCCTATATAAATGTAAGGTACTATTATAATTATCATTTTGTTTTTACTGCTATAATCCCTTTTCTTTAAACAGTTGTCACTGAGGATACTAAGTTTTGTATCAAGTCTGGTTATTCAGCCCTTCTGGCTCAGAAGTTTTGGAGTTAGTCTTATAGAATTATTGGTCTTGTCTGATAAACCATCCAGACTTTGGAATCAGATAACTAAGCATTTCATTGTCTGAGGATCTGAGTATATATTAATTTTGTATTGTCACGCAACAGAAATCTGCATTAGTTATTTGTTTCTTCATTACAGATTAACCCAAGACTTAACAACCTAAAATAAACATTTAGTATCTTATAGTTTCTGTGGATCAGGAATATTATGGAGGAAGCTTAGTTGGGTGTCAGGGTCTCCTGTTAGGTTTCAGTCAAGCTATTGGCTAAGGCAGTGGTCTCATCTTAAGGCTCAAATTGGAGGGGTTGATCTGTTTCCAGGCTTATTCCCATGTTTGTAGGCGGGTCTTGGTTTTTCAACATATGGGCCCTTCCATAGGCAATTTGAGAGAGAGAAATGGAGAGACAGACAGAAAGAGGGAGAGAGAAGAAACCAACTGAAGATGGAGGCCATAGTTATTTTATAACCTAATCTTTGCAGTAACGGTCTATTACTTCCACCATATTTTATTAATTAGAAGAGAGGAAGACCAGCCTCTTCTCAAGGGGACTACACAAGGACACCAACAAGCAGGAATTATTAGAGATGATCTTAGTGGTGCCTGCATCATTTATCCTCTGGTTTCCAGAATTCATGGCCCTCTCAAATGAGAAATAGTTACCCCTTCCCAAAGCTCTATCTTATTTTATTATGGCATTAGCTTAAAAATCCAACATCCTGGCTCTAAACCAGGACCAGGTGTAAACAAGTTTTCTGGGTATAGTTTCTTAAGTATAGCTTTCTGAATACCACCCCTCCTAATCTATGGACAAGTGAAACAAAACCAACAAGTTGTCTTTCCCTCATACCTCTAACATGTAATGATTGAGCAGGCATAGTGTAACTAGTATAAGCATTCTTGTTCAAAAGGAATAAAATGGGAGCCTCAGAGGAATTTCTGGCCCATAAAAATTCTGAAACCTAGCCAGGCAAATATTAGAATTTCCTCCATTAGGTTTCAAAGCCTGGGAATAATTCTCCATGGCTCCCAGCTACACAGTTTGGGCTCTTGCTATCATCTTCATATTTAATTTGTCAACAAAGGCAGCATATGTATGTAGCTGAGCTTCCCTTTCAGTCTGCTGCCTGTCAGTAAAATTCTAAAGATCTGATGTCCTCTCCTGATTGTATGCTATATTCTCCTCAGGCAAAATGGACATGTTGGTGCATAAATAACTCTTAAGACCTTTCTAGGTGTTTTGTATACTTTCTTGGCGTTCATTCCACTTGACAAAGGCTTTATCACAAATTTCTTCATGGTAACCCTTCTCTCCCTTGGGATCTTGCTGAACAGATAAGGGACAATGCCTTTAAGCTTCATAGGAACACTGTTGCTTGATTGGGGAGAGCTGCATGGCAGACTGTTAATCTGTTTTCATTTATTCTATGTTCAAAATGATTGAAACTAAGCTGTGTTGTTTAGAGATTCCCACATAACTACAGAAAACATAGGATCAACTAACAAAAATATTAGAATAGTAGCTACTTCTGGGAAGAGGGAGAAGGATGTGGGAAGAAGTATAAGAGGGGCTTTAAAGTTGTTTTTTGGGGTGCCTGGTGGCTCTGTCAGTTAAGTGTTTGACTTCAGCTCAGGTCATGATCTCACAGCTTGTGAGTTCAAGCCCTGTTTCAGGCTCTGCTGACAGCTCAGAGCCTGGAGCCCACTTGGGATTCTGAGTCTCCCACTCTCTCTGCCCCTCCCCTGCTCACGTTCTGTCTCTTTCTCCTTCAAAAATAAATAAACACTAAAAAATATTTTTTACTTGTTTTTATTTTCTCATATATTATTCTGGATGATAGATACACTGGTATTTGTTTTATAGTTTTACTAAGACGTAAATAAATATATACATATAGATACTTGATCTCCTCTTTTCTACATGGCTCATATACAAGAGCAAAAAAGAAAAAAAAGTATAGTAACTAAAATGCAATAGAGGAGTGGTTTCTGAAACTGAAAGAAAGTGTAGGAGTTTATGTCTTAAAATTGAAGGTAGAAAGAACGTCAAGGGGTGAAGTTGTAATGCCATTAAAAGCTTCAATCATATATAGTTGTTAGGTGACTGAACTGAATTAAATTAATATGCTTGGACTTTTGGCATGTTTTATCAGCCATTTACTAATGTTTTTCTAAAAAGCAACCCATTCCAGGAGAAGAGCATTAAACATAATAATGCTGCCATTCATCACATCCAGAGCAGCGGCTTTCTCCTTCTGCTCAGTTTTGTGTTCCATTTTTGCTTTGTGAAGCCAAAGGAAAAAGACAAGCAGCAGAGTTTGGGGCAAGAATTAAGCATTCTTTATTGCAGAATTTTGAGAAAGTGCCCTCCTCAAGGACAATTATTCTGAATCATTGGTGAAGCTCTGTAGACTTAATAAGGGAAAGAGGGAGAAAGGTTCACTCTTTCATGTATTCATATAGAGAACATGGTTAGCTAATGATATTAAAAAGATGGGAAATGAGCTATAGCCAAAATTTTCTTCCCAAAGCATTTTAGTTCTGATTTGCCACTCTTTTGATGAAAATTCATCAACCTTCAGCGACTCCTTGTTTGCTCTGAGTAAAAGGCATACTTTCATGATGTGACATATGCTTTCCTCTCCAGGCCTACGTCTTGACTTCCCACCCTACTTCCATGACAGTTTGGCTCTGCAAGCTGCCAGCTTATCACTTTTCAGGAACATACCAAACCATCTCTCTGTTCATGCTCATGGACATGTTCTTCTCTCTGCCCCATCGACATTTCACGGGCTACCTTCTGGTCACCCTTTAGATGTGGAAGATATTGGATACAGAGAGAAAGTGCTCTTCTCTCCTCCCCAGGTTGGGGGTAGTTAGATGTTGTCTCTGATGGAATTGGATTGACCTTGCCTTCTACGTTATTTGTTTCCCAGCGTTAACTTTAAATTTCTTAGAGGGCAGAAACTAGCTCTGTAGTTTTGTCTTTATGATCTTACAGTGCATTGTACCTGGTAAGCCCCTCATAAATGTTTGTTGGCTAAACAGATTAAACAGATAGATGCATTTGGTGGTTGATTGGTACAGTTCAGAGGCTACTCTAATGAAAAAGGTATAGAAAATAGAGAGTTGAGTGGAGTGATTAAGCATGTGGGCTTTAGAACCTGACTACCCAGAATGGAATATTGTCTCTACCACTTAATAACTGTGGGTTCTTGGGAAAGTTAGGTAAACTTTCTTGCCTTAGCTCTAAGGTGAAACCCTTAGCTTAAAGTGTTTAGTAATAATACTAGCTTCTTTGGGTTGTTGGAGTGATAAAATGAAGTAATATATGTTAAGTGCTTTAGACAGTGCTGAGACCTACTAAGTAACTCAGTACACTTAAAATTGTTCCAGATACAGATCACGGCATTTAATGAACACTCATGAGGGCCGATGAAAGTAGATCCAGGAAAGAGAAGAGCAAGAAGTCCCTTACCTGTGCACACTTGCTTGAAACTCTCATTTCCCTGATTATGCTACTGAACATAGCATATTGAAATTTTTATACTAGTATGTCTCTCCATTTTATCCTGAAGATCGGGGTGAGAAGGTCCATATCCTTGTCGAGTACTGCTGCATCACCAATGCCAATGCATAGATATTCCTCAACAAATATTTGCAAATGATCAACAAGCAGAGCTTGGTGAAATCATTTGATGCTTTTATGGCCTGTGTTCTAATAACCTAGACGGTAAGTAAATGAGAGTCTGAAAAATTCTAAGCTGAAAACAGATATTGCAACTACCATGTCTCTTAACAGGGATCCCTTGAAATTCTCTCGTCTTGAAGTTTTAAGTGTAAATGTGCCCTTTACCTATGTGTGCGATTAGGGATGACATAAGTGGGGATGGGTCCACCAGAGGTAAAGTCAAGGAAGAGTAGGGGCAAGGCACTGAACCCAGGAGCAAGGTCCCAGTTACATGAGAATGACAGTCGTGTCGACTAGAGAGAACCCCAAGTGCATCAGGGGAAGGGTGTACACATAACCACCACAGCTTCACATTTCATTACAAGATTAAAGAAAAAAAGATGAGTGGGTTTAGGGAGATAAAGCTGTGAGTTAATAGCTCACTGTTTGGAGAGTCTCATATATAACAGCCCAGGACACAAACTTATTTGATGAATGATATCTTCAGGGAATTTCCAGAAAAATAAAAGTTTTCCAATTAGTTTCCTTCAGATAATGTCACTGCCTTATAAAAACACATGGTAGTTTAATTCATTTTTCATGTGTAGGTTTGCTGCAGATTTAGACAAAGGTGCGTGAACCCAGCTTTACTCTCAGGATCCATATTTCAAAATGTTGTACTGGTTCTTAGACAGGTAACTTCCACCAGCCAGCCCTCAAGGTGAATAAGAAACACCTTGTTGGCTCTTTGGAACACTAACTCTTTCAGGGCATTACACTTCATCTCTAGTACACTAATTGGCAATGTGGGAACCTGAAGCAGTAATGTGTCTCCTAGAAGAGTTGTTACCTCACACCCAGGGAGTAGTTTACTTACCTAGTAGAATCATAGAATAGCAGAATTTGGAGGAATTTTGAGCCATAATCTATACCGGCCTTGGCCAGAGGAGCACAGGAGAGACAGGCTCATTGCATGTAGCTCTAATCTCAGAGGCAGCCTAGTAGTTTTAAAATCATCTTCTATTTACTCCCTTCCCTCTTTTTGGCCAAGAAAATCCAGGCTAATTCTGGATGGGAGCCATCACATCATGACATTTTCCTGTTGTGTGAGTGAATTTTGTAATGTTTTCTTTAATGTCACCAGACAGGTAGTATGATTCTGACATTGTTCATCTTGGGGGAGAACTTTTAGAAGAATTTTGTTTAACCTGTTTCTAAAGTGCATAGATCTATTTAATTTAAAATTTCGTGCTAGAATCATTACATGTTCACAGCATGTAACAAGCTCCAGCCTCAGGTATTTTTCTTAACTTTCTAATGCTGTGTCTTAAATGGATTAAGTCTTATTTTACTCAGAAAACACTGTGGCATGTTCCTTAAGAATTGGTTTCCTCTAGCCAGTTGGTCAGAGGTTTGAATCTGGCTCTGTCTACTAGCTCATGGATTGGGAAGGTTTGATATAGCTCCTTCAAGACTCACTGTGCTTCTCTAGGATAATAATAACATCTTACTTCAGAGGTTGGTTGTGAGGATTAAGTAAGAGAATGCTTTGTGAAGCTTCCACTACAGTACGTGACACATTGTAAATCTTGGGTACATGTCAGCTATTGTCATCCTCATTATTACTATTGCACAGAATAGTCAGGGTTAAAGATGGCTCCGTGACATAAAACTATTTTTAAAAAATTAGTAATGTAAGGGAAAAGTTCTTCACTTTCATAAACTTGAAAGGCTACATAAAATAGTTGATATTTTCATTCTAAATTGTTCTAATGTAGTCATAAAATGTAATTTTAAAATTTGCTTGTTAATCTCTATACGTACATAAAATCTTCAGAAAGTTGAAAGTTTCTGGTAATTTCCACTTTCTGCTAATTTTTTTTTTCACTTTCCACTGATTTAAACTTTAACTCAGTACAAATGAGAACTCTTTCCCAGAGTTTGTCGTTCACTCATCTTTCTTCCATGCTAACAATCGTAAATCATAGAATTTTAATACAGGGGAGAGAGGATTGGCCTGGTTATGATATGACAAAATGTAAATCCTTAACTTGGTTAGTTTATATCTATGTTTCTTGAGCAAATGTTTGCTCTCTGTTGATCCTATTTGCTTCTTTGTAAAATAAAGATAATGATACCTCACAGAATTAAAAAGAAAATAACTGGGTTCAGTTGGTTTGACAAAAAGCTATTAGGAACTATTTTAATGTAAAGCAAATTAGTCTTCTGTAGTGCAGACCAATCCTCATGGTGGAGATGAAGTGAGACCCTGGGCGGTTAAGCTGTGTCCAAGGTTGAAGGGCTGGCTTAGATAATGTCTGGCCATATCCTGGGTCTGCTACACCAGAGCTAATCAAAATATACTCTCACCAGCATTTTCTTCATGAGATGTCTGATGGGAAAGTGTTGTAT
The DNA here is from genome assembly GCF_014898765.1 of Herpailurus yagouaroundi. NCBI lineage: Eukaryota > Metazoa > Chordata > Mammalia > Carnivora > Felidae > Herpailurus > Herpailurus yagouaroundi. The sequence goes on along the minus strand of NW_024412405.1, from coordinate 46,799,117 downwards.
GGACAAATACATTTAAGAATGCTGCACTTTACAACTCCCACACCCTTGTACATTCACGGTACTCATTAATTTATTAAAAACCAAGAATTCCCCTAGTGGAGAAACTTATTTAACATTGTATATTGGTGTTTTTCAAACATATTTGATGTTGGGACCCACTGACGTCCCTCAGAAGAAAGTATATGCTAGAGAGAGCTGATGGCCTGAGAATGGAAATGATGAAATTATTATAGTACTAATTCATGTCATTGTCTTCAGAAGAACTCAGACACCCACATATGTACAGACCCATAGAAAGATTGGTATTCTATAAGGGGTCAGTCACAAAGATTGAGAACATGAGAATAGAAGCATAGTTGGGGAGTAGATGACCTCTCTTTTAGACTTTGTGAGTTTGGCTTTTTCTGAAACAGTCAAGTGAGGATTGTGTGACTGGAAGTTGGGTGCACGGGTCTGACTCTGAAGAAAGAGATCTATGTTGCAGATATAGTTGGTTTTCACTCATTGATACATTTAGTCAACAAATTTGTCAGACCTTAGGACAATGGAAACTTTGGCAGTACATATGTGCAGAAAGAGTATGTTTTCATTTAAAAAGAATGGGATCGCAAGAGACATGCAAGAATCTCTGACACTTAAGAAGCAGGCATAGGAAGAGGAAGGGTCAGCTGCTAATTTTTAATTGCTGTTTATCCACTATTGCTTTTTGTATTAATGACCACTAATACTTTTGTCTTAATGACCAGAAAACACTCAGGAAAATTGCAATATGTCTGAAATCCAGTAGCTAGAGAGTGGCAGATTTTGATTTCCAACACAGGCCTCTTGATGCATGCTGACTTAGATTTTTTCCCCTCTACATACTATTAACATTCTCTTATGCACACATCCTTTAGAATCTTGCTCTCATGGGATTTACATAAAAGATATAGAATACTGTAAATATCAGTGTTGTGGTTTTGGGTTATAAATTACATAGGATTTGGCAGAAGGTTATCAGTGAGTCTTTCCATCCCTCTTACAGAACCAGTAAAACCAGTAAGGGTGTTACCTAGGCTGAGAATAATGGATGTGTTACTTTGAACTATTATAAGAGGTTAGGAGAAGAAATTAGTGTTTCAGCAAAGTAAGAGTTAATTGATTGCATAGTATGGTGGTCTTTTTTTCCCCTTTGTGTTTTAATTTTTAAATTTATTTTTGTAGCACAAGGTATTAGATTTTAATGTTTAAATAGGAAATAAGAGGAACTTCATGTAATATATATAATATATATGTGTATGTGTATATATATACATATACATGTGTATATGTACATGTGTATATGTAACATGTATAACATGTTTACACATATGTTTACTCATACTTGTTTATATGACAATAGAAATAGAAATAAAATTCAGTGGTCAATCTAAGAACCAAACTATATATATCTAAGAACCAAACTGTTGCTGGATTGTATCTTCATCACTTACATTTTCATTGTCAGTGCTTAGGTTTTGTTATTAACCCTTTTCGAAATAGGTATTTCCCATCTGCAATGAAATGGAGATGTTTGGGTTTGCTGCAAAAGTGCTGAATGAAGTGGTGGTCTCTACAATGAAAAACTTAGAAACAGTTGTTTTGGTGTTTTGAACCATCTCAGAAAAGCACATGCCAATCTAATAGCAAAAAGAACATTTTTAAAAGGAAAAATATCTGGGCTGGTTGTTGCACATTGTCATGCATTAGTAATAACTAGACAATCGATTCTGAAGAAAAGGAAAATGTATCGCTAATCATTAGTCACTGATAAAACACTGTGCCAAGCCAAGAAATTCCAACTATGTGGAGACTGCGGTCTTTAATGTTAGTTTGCATTTCCCTACCCCTTGTGTAGTTTTCCTCCAACCGCTGTGAACTCTGCCAGAATATAATCCCCATTCCCAACTGTACTGGTTTCCTAGGGCTGCTATAATGAAATGCCAAACACTGGGTGAATTAAAACAATAGAAATTGGTGGTCTCACAGTTTTGGAGTCTTGAAGTGTGAAAACAAGTGTTGGCAGGACCGTGTTCTCTGTGACTGCTTTAGGGGACAGTCTTTTCTTGCCTCTTCTAGCCTTTAGAGTTTGCAGGCAAACCTTGGTGTTCCCTGGCTTGTAGAAGCACCACGCAGTCACCTGGCTGTCTTTACCCTGTGGGTCTTCACATCATTTCCCTTCTGTTCATGTGTGTCTTTGTGTCCAGTTTCCTCTTATTAGCAGGATAACAGTCATTTTGGGTCAGGGCCCAGGCTGATAACCTCATTTTGATTCCCTCTGGACTCTCTGTTACCAAATAAGGTCACATTTCTCTGGTTAATAGGGGTTACGACTTAACTGCATCTTTTTGAGGGACATGATTCAACCCATAACACCAATCTTTGGAATTTTGCCTAATGGCATCCTCTTCCTCTGCTTCTCAGATCCTCCTGCTAGCTGAAGAAAGGTTGGCATATTACCTGGCTTTCTCACTTAGCATCTCTCTCATTTCAATAAGGAACTAGATATTTCCTTCCAATCTCCATACAAGTTTGTTATATCCTTGTTGCGTTAGTGGTTGTTAATGCTTGGTGTTGGTATCCCCTTAGAAACTTGTGTAATCATTCTGGGCTGTGATCTGGGAATAAGTTTTAAAAATGCGTCCAGGTGATTTAATACACAAATAATGCTGGAACCCTATACAGTAGGAATAATCTTGAATTTATGCTGCATATTCTTTTGATACTTTGCTCTGAGATCATTATTTCCTCTTACAGTGTTTTCCCTCTTACATTCTAGAACCTTATGAAATGCTACAGCATATGTGTTTCAGTATATGAGTAATATTGAAGAGCCTTAGATAAATCACATGGGGAAGAAAAGATAATCAGACATGTAAGAAGAATCATGTTGGCTATGGGAGAAGCATTTAAGTTCTAGTTAGGAGGAGGCCAAAACCAATTAATTTGCCTATTCCTTTAGAAATGGGCTTCTTTGAGATAAAGAGAAGGACAAACACATAAAATCGGGCCCTGCAGAGTGCTAGAGGTGTCAGATCAACAGGCCCGAGATAGTCCCATGAATCTGATAATGAGAGGGGAAAATAAAAAAGGAAGGTACATGTGTCTTCATAGTAAAATGTGAATGCTGAGGCTTGAGAGGGTTATTCTTTTTAAAAATAAGTGTATTTTAAGTTTATTGTGGCTTAGAGAATAAGAGTACACGGGGCGCCTGGGTGGCGCAGTCGGTTAAGCGTCCGACTTCAGCCAGGTCACGATCTCGCGGTCCGTGAGTTCGAGCCCCGCGTCAGGCTCTGGGCTGATGGCTCAGAGCCTGGAGCCTGTTTCCGATTCTGTGTCTCCCTCTCTCTCTGCCCCTCCGCCGTTCATGCTCTGATAAATACGTTGAAAAACGTTTCTGATAAAAACGTTGAAAAAAAAAGTACGAATATACTTATATGCAAATAAATGAGCTCATTATGTATGAGGGGCTTATTGGGGTAATACAGTATACATTGTTTTCCATTTTGTTTCAACATTTATTTCCTCTTTTGAATGGGAATGAGTGTGTGTGTGTGTGTGTGTGTGTGTTTAAACACCTAAAGCTATCATTGTTTCAACACCCTAAAACTACCACGTTCCAATACTGTTTTAACTTTCCCTGCTTTCTTTTTTTTTTTTTTTTTCAACGTTTATTTATTTTTGGGACAGAGAGAGACAGAGCATGAACGGGGGAGGGGCAGAGAGAGAGGGAGACACAGAATCGGAAACAGGCTCCAGGCTCTGAGCCATCAGCCCAGAGCCTGACGCGGGGCTCGAACTCACGGACCGCGAGATCGTGACCTGGCTGAAGTCGGACGCTTAACCGACTGCGCCACCCAGGCGCCCCAATGTTTATTTATTTTTGAGAGAGAGAGAAACATAGTGTGAGCAGGG
>NW_024412405.1:46753718-46794784 GCF_014898765.1 Herpailurus yagouaroundi | reverse complement strand
TCTCTATCCCAGGGCACATAACATGTTTATGTCGATTCTAGTCATAGTTCCTAAAGCTATTATAAAAATAACACTTGCAGACATTTAAGTTATGATTTACTTAAAGATACCTTGCTCTTTGCGCAATACAATTTATTTAGTTTGGTTTGTTCTGAATTATTTTTAAGATAATTCCATTGCAAAGGAGGATGCATTGGGAAGTCTTTTGATTAGATTCCAGAAAAAAAATAAGAGAGTGACTGACGAATTCCCCAAAAGGTATATTAATAAAATTTTGGAAAACCTCTGAAGGATTATATTCTCTAGAGATATGACCATCTATTGGACACATTAGCTTTTAAAGTCACTTTATTTTTAAGTTTAAATAGAGATCTATGAAAAATGCTGTTTTGAATCCTGGAATTCAAATGCAACCTTTTCCATTGTTAATCTTTCTTGAAGTATAAAGAGATAAGAATAAAGAGGAAATTATTTCATCTTAAATTTAGCTCCATGTACTTTCTTTTTTCTTTTTAACTCACTTGCCTTTTATGGACACTGCCTACGAACTATTATAGAGAATACAAAATAACTGTTTCATGTAGTTTTTACATATAGGAAACTAGAATACATGTGAAGTAACTATACATATAAAACACCATGTTTAGGAAAATGCTGCAGAGACGGTATGTCATCAGTCTTAAATTAAGAATGTTAACTCCACGAAAGCAATAATCATGTTTACCTTGCTTATTTATGTTTTGATGGCACTTAACATAGTGCCTTATGCATTGTGCATATTTAATAAATGTATCTGGATTGAATGAACAAGAAGCAAATTGGGATGAAGAGATTATAAGTGTTCTGGGAAGGAGGATTGCAATTTGAATTGGAATGGAATGCAAAAGCTGCTAAAGACAGTCCAGAAAAGCTGAAAATTAAAGTGGACCTTGAAGAACATTTAAGGTTTGAACAAAAATAGAGTGGAGTCTGTATGGGTATGTATATGTGTGGGTGCATGTGTGCTGCTATGTATGTAGAAACAATGTGGAAAAAAAAATCAAAGTGGTAGGTGTAGACATGTGGACAGAGACAAAATAATCATGCATCAGTGGAAGATCTGGGGAGTTAAATAGGAAATAAAGCTGAATAGTTTGGGTAAAATCAATCTACTGGCAAGCCTTGCTCTTCCATTTTGGAAGTTTAAGCTTTACACTAAATATGTATTTGTTACCATTATCAGTTTTAGGAAGAAGTATTTATATTCCTAACATATTTGAAGTCTGAGTTGCTCATAAACGGAAAATGCTGTAAAAGAATGTTTGGCAAATATCTTTAAACTTTTCACTGCCTTAATTATGTAAGAATCATAGTTAATTTTTCCCAGCAATGTGATAATTAGCATTTTGTTGTATATGTCATATACATATATAATTTATACTTATTATATATATGTTTATTACATATGTATATTTTCTTTTTATTATCAAGTAGTTTAGGAGATGATCCCTTGGCTCCAGATCAAGACCAAATGACCAATTAAGGGGCTTTTGCAGTCATGCTGGAAGCATCTAGTAAACTTGGGACCAGGTAATGTAGAGGAAGTAGAAAAACAGGGAGAACGAATCAGCATAGTTTAATAACCAGAATAAGAAGTGGGAAGGATAAGAAGAAGCAAAATATTACTCCAAAGTTTTGATATTGGGTGCTGAGGAAATGGTGGCTTCATTCTTCCTCTTACTATCATTTCTAAATTTTCTTTCCTCTCTGCTTGGATGATTTGGTCAGTGTTTCTTGCCTGCCTGCCTTTCTCCTAAGGTTCCTTCTATTTCCTGTCTGGGTAGAGTGTCTGTTTTACATGATCTTACAGTATCCTTTGCAGGTCAATGTGATAACACTCATCACACTGATCATAAATATTTGCTTATATCTGTCTTCCGTACTGCATTCCTTCAGTGTAAAGGTTCAGTATTTCTAGTGTCTAATACTAGTTATTGTGTGGTAAGGCGTAAGTTGAATTAATGAGTTTGTTTTTTCTTTTTTGCAATAATTCCTATGCTAGGACTTGGATATATAGTACCTAGAAATTCAGTTGTAAAAAGTTCTACCATGCCGAAGATTTCTAACCTCCTCTCTTTTTTGTTGTTATTTGTATAACACTATTTCAGCTTTAAATGATATATTAGGTTTACAGTAGAACGAGAGGAACATTTAAAGTTTTTTTATTTTTTTCTTTAGGGTTTTGTGAAATCTCAGAACAGAGAAATGCTAAAGATAATGGCTGCCACCAAATTTCTAGATTTTCAATGGTCACTTTGGTCTTTTATTTCTGAGCTATCTGGAAAATTCAGATATAGCCTCCAACATACTGAATATTTACACTTCAGGGAGCACTGGTGAGAGTGAGGTATGAAATAATGAACTAAGAAGCTCATATGTAAGTATCTTATTTTAGATAGTATAGATTTTTTAAAAAAGCATGTCCCTTTCCTTGAATTCTTAAATAGTATTTTATTTGCCTGAGCTTCAGCTAAAAATGAGGATAACAGCTGTTATATTAAGACATTAAAGATTCTGTATGTTTAATCTCTATGTTTATGACATTTATGTTGCTAAACTAATTCGAGAACTTTTCTTTCTAAAATAAATTGCTAACATGGAATGTATTATGAGTAAAGAAATCCAAACATTACAGAGACAGATTTTAGGGACAGTATTGTTGACTATGGAAGGAATATACAAGATACCAGATTTGCCATTGGCTAGTTTTTGACCTTGAAGATCGTTGTTGTTTTTTTTTTTTCTCTCTCTCTGGGTCTCAAGTTTTTAATCTCTGAATGGATATGTAATTAATTTTGTTGTTTGCTTGTTTCCAAGCAGGGATATTAACAAGTTCTTTTAATTTTTTAATGTTTATTTATTTATTTTTAGAGACAGAGTGAAAGCAAAAGCCAGGGAGGGACAGAGAGAGAGGAGAAAGGGAGAATCCCAAGCAGGATCTGTGCTGTCAGGGCAGAGCCCCAAACAGTGCTCTAACTCATGAAACATGAGATCATGACCTGAGCCGAAATCAAGAGTCAGACAGTTAACTAACTGAGCCACCCTGGCTCCCCAACAAATTCTTTTTAATGTAACTTATGAACAATGCAAATTTTCTCAATAGGAAATATTTACTATTATCAGTTTATGAAGAAGTATTGATATTCTTAACATATTTGAAATTTAGGTTGCCCATAAATAGAAACTACTTTAGAAAAGGTTTGGAAGGGGCCCTGGGTGGCTCATTTGGTTGAGCATCTGAGTCTCGGTTTAGGCTCAGGTCATGATCTCACCATTTGTGGGTTCTAGCCCATATTGGACTCTGTGCTGAGGGCGTGGAGCCTGCTTGGGATTCTGTCTCCCTCTCTCCCTCTGCCTCTACCCCTACTCCACTCATGCATGTTCTTTCTCTCTCAAAGTAAATAAATATTTAAAAAAATAAATGTTTTGGCAAATAGCTTTATACGTTTTGCTGCCTCAATTATATAAGATCCATAGTCTTTATTTTTCCCCAATGATATAGTTATAATTAGCATGTTGTTATATAAATTATCCAATAAGTAGAAACATGGCATTTTCTTTTTTGTATCTTAAGACTTAATTACATTTTAAGTCAATTTTCCAAAGATTTTTCTTCACCAGCCTCTTATATTCTGCCATAAGATAAAAATTCTGAGTTGAGGTTTTTGTTTGTTTGTTTGTTTGTTTTTGTCAACATGTATTATCTGTGATGTTAAACAGCTAATTACTTCAAAGACATTATTTTTGGTAAAGAAATGCTTATCCACCCATAATTATTTATTGAGTGTCTGCTAGGCATTTTTGTAGGTCCTGGAGTCATAATCATTGATAGACAAGATTTCTGCCCTTCTGAAGCTGACATTCCAATAAGAAGAGAGTAAAACAATTTTTTGGGGGGGCGCCTGGGTGGCGCAGTCAGTTAAGCATCCGACTTCAGCCAGGTCACGATCTTGCGGTCCGTGAGTTCGAGCCCCGCGTCGGGCTCTGGGCTGATGGCTCATAGCCTGGAGCCTGTTTCCGATTCTGTGTCTCCCTCTCTCTCTGCCCCTCCGCCGTTCATGCTCTGTCTCTCTCTGTCCCAAAAATAAATAAACGTTGAAAAAAAAATTAAAAAAAACAAAAACAAAAACAAAAACAATTTTTTTTTGGAAAAATAGTGGTAGGTGCATAGAGAAAATTAAACAGTTAAGGATATTACTGAAAATTTAAATAGGGGAGTCATGAAAAACACCTCTATAAAGAGAGAAGGGGTTGTAGGAATGAGGTCTGTAGACATTTGAAGAAAGAACAGCTGGGGTAGGAGTCCCAGCAAAGGCAAAACTCTCAGGCAGAAGCATGCCTAGAATGCTCCAAGAAGTGCAAGATCCATCTGGCAGAATTGGAAGAAGTAATTTTGAGAAGAACTGTAGAAAGGCAAATCATGTGCTGTTGTAAAGAATTTGGCTTTAATTTGAAATGAAATGAGAAGCCACTGGATAGTTGTGAGCAGAGTAATGGCATGTTCTGTCTTGAGTTTTGCTAGGATAATTGTGGCTTCCTGTTGAGAAGAGACTGTGCAAGGGTAAGGGTGGAGGGACAGACACCAGCTAGGAGGCTAATGTAGTAATCTAGGCAAGAAGAATCCTGCTTGGACTAGAATGACAGCAGTGGAGATTACAAATGGTAGAGTTCTGGATAGATTTTGAAAGTGGAGCAAAATGGATTTGATAGATACAATTCAGTGGAACAGAGAGAAAAAAGAGACAAAGATGACTCTTAGATTTTGTCCTAAACAACTGGAAGACATCATTAACTGAGGTGGAGAAAATGGAGGGAAAAGCAATTTTGGAGGGAAAATCAAGAGCTCATTTTGAGATGTCTATTATAGTCTAGGTGGAATTAATTAAATAGGAATTTGGATAGTATAGGCCAGAGATATAAATTTGGCAGTTGCGTAACGTTGATATTTTAAATTTAAGATTGGATAAGATCACCAAAAAGAGTGAAAGTATTTGGAATGAAAGGTGGAGAGGTTCTTTTGAGGCATTCTAATTCTGAGAATTAGAGAAAATGAGAAGTAATCAACAGAATGAGGCCAGGGCAATGAAGGGTTCTGAAAGGTAATTGTAGAATCAGGTATTTTAACGGACGTTAAATGCTTCTGCTAGGTCAAGTAAGATGAGACCCAAGAGTTGGCCATTGGAATTAGAATTTGGAAATCACTGTGGTAGAGTGATGAGGGCAGAAGTATGATCATAATAGGTTCCAAAGAGAATAGAAGGAAATAAATTGAAGACAAATAACTCAGGGAAATTATCAGATAATTTTTTATTGTAATTTGTAAATTCTATGTATAAAATGTTAATAAAAATTAGTTACTAGTATTTTTAACTTATTACAGTGTTCATCTTCATGTCACTGTTCTAACTTTCAAAGGAATCATTTTAGGCATCTTTACTTCCTTTTCAAGGGTACTTCCACAGACCAAACTGATTTTGAAACATATTTTTTTTGCATTCCTAGAAAAAAAGAATCTTTATTTTATTATATTTTTTAGACAGAGAGAGAGAGGGAAGAGTTGGGGGGGACAGAGAGAGAGAGAGAGAGAGAGAGAGAGAGAGAGAGAGAGAGAGAATCCCAAGCAGGCCCCGTGCTCAGCACAGAACTGAATGAAGGCTTGATCCCATGACCGTGGGATCATGGCCTGAGCTGAAATCAAGAGTCAGATGCTTAACCAACTGAGCCACCCAGGCACCCCAGAGAATCTTTGAAATAAAAAGAACTTAAGATATCATCTCTACCAACTCATTTTGTTAAGTTTTTCCTTCTACTTTCTGATTCCTATTTACATCACACTCATAATTATTGAGGAAGAATTCAAGAAATCAGATAATTTTTTTTAAATTCACATCTTAATGGAGATAAGTGAGTAAAAGGGGGTTTTGAGTACTTTAATTTCATTTTCATTCTCATCCTCATCGATGCTTCTTAAATGTGGCCATTAACATGTTAGAGTTCACAACACAATTTTCCAAGATAAACCACAAATAAATGACCAAAGTGACATTATGGATATCTGGAAATGGGGAAGAAGCCATACCCTTCAGCACTGCTCTTTTCTCAGATTCCCAAGAACCCTAAAGGGGACATTAGAAGAAGGAACTCTAGGGGTGCCTGGGTGGCTCAGTCAGTTAACGGTCTGACTTCAGCTCAGGTAATGATCTTGCAGTTTGTGGGTTCAAGCCCTGCATTGGACTCTGTGCTGACAGCTCAGAGCCTGGAGCCTGCTTCAGATTCTGTGTCTCCCTCTCTCCTGCTCACATTCTGTCTCTCTCTCTCTCTCTCTCTCTCTCTCTCTCTCAAGATTAAATAAACATTAAAAACAAAAAAGAAGAAGGAATTCTCATTATCCACAGATATTTTGGTATTGTGTAGGTACAAATTGATGATAGAAAGTGGGTAAGAAAATAAGAAAATATATTTATTCATGAATATACGTAAGTAAAATTAAGAATAAATTTCTCATAAGATTCTCTAGTTTTAGTACATATAAAATTATCTTTTTGGGGTTCCTGGATGGCTCAGTCAGTTAAGCATCCAACTTTGACTCCAGTTATGATCTTGCAATTCATGGGTATAAGCAACATATTGGGCTCTCTGCTCCTCCCCCTCTCACTGTCCCTCTCAAAAATAAATAAACATTAAAAAAAAAACTGCAATGATACAACATGGCTTTAAATTAAGAAACATGCTGTTGAAATTATATTTGTAAAATGAATAGATGCTTCCTGTTGTTTTCATTCTCGCTTCCCTCACCCATTCTATTTTAGAACAGAACATATCTATCCTTTGATTTTATTAATTCTTATATATTGCTGTTCTGGATTATAATATGTATTTTGAAACTAAATTGGGATATACTAAAAGTAGCATTTTAATATCTTTTGCAGTTCCTCAAACATCTGTCAGATGCCTTGTTACACACAGATTTTATGTCAGATCCATGTATAAGATTGCTTTTGATTGACATGAAAGATTTTTGTACTTGATTTGAAATCATTTTATTACTATATTCAGGCTTTTTAAAAGTCTGGGATGAAATGAATAGTTTTACATCTAGTTTTAATATTCTTCACACTTTTTTTCATATTAGCTGAGATCTAATGCATGTAATTAAAAACTTTATTAATATGCTTCACAATTTTACTTTTTGTTTTACTGTGGATCTGAGATTTGAAGGCAGATTCTTGCTAATACCTCTTTCCAGAGACTCCTCAAAGCCATGGGATGAGAAATAGAAATTCTTCCAATTATTATGGTAGCTTTTGAAGAGGATAATCTCATTGGATAGGTAGTGGTAGGATAGGATTTCTTGACACTTTGTTAGGGTTAAGTGGAGCTACATGACTTCATTCTGGCCATAGTGGATCAGCCTGTACCAGACTTCCCTTCCTGCCTGTAACTGTAAGGCTAAGCAAAATGTATAAACCAACTGTTTCAAGATTTTTGAGATAAGAGAAAAACTTGAGAGGTCTCTTTGTAAAGTCTGAATAGAACACAGCCCTTGGCAAATCACAGGAAGATAGACCCCAAACAAAGCATAGCAGCTTTAGTGAGCAAAGGAGGCAGATGTTAGAGTTGGGTTGGCTGAAATGGCTTATATTTGGAAAGTCCTAGATAGGACGGAGTTCTGCAGAAGGGAGCATCCATGAGGGTTATATTTTAAGTTCTTGGCCAAAGGCTAAGGTGCCCATTTACAGGGTACATTTCTATGTGTTCTAACCAACAGTAGTTGCTGGTAGCCTGAGAGCAGAAGCGAGATACCAGAAGTTGTTGGAGTTACAAAGTAGCCAGAGCACTCTTTCAGAACTCTTTCAGAGTTCCCTAGGCATCTATTTGAAACTCCAGAAATGCCACATGTTTGAAGAAAGGACAACATACTACTGTGTGGATAGGATTAAGGATAAACTTAAGATAGTTGCAAAGAATAGAATGAAATCTAACATGATTAAAAAGAGCCACCAGGAATTTAACTGGCACCAACAACAATCTCAACTGCCTTTAAAGGATCTTTCAAGGAGTCAATACAATCCATATTCCATACAGTGTTCAACATATAATAAAAAAAAGAAACCCAGATTTACTTAAAAATTCAATTAAAAGGAAAACTCAAAAATGGGCAGAAGACTTGAACAGACACTTTACAAAAGAAAATGCTTGGATGGCCAACCAACACATAAAAGTACACTTAATCTAACTGGTCATTAGGAAAATGAAAAATAAAATCACAATGAAATACCATTTTATACCAAGTAGAATGACTAAAATTAAAAAGACTGTAAATATCAAATTTAGAGGAAACCAGATTGCTCATACATTGCTGATGGGAATATAAAATGATATAACTGTATTGGAAAATTGCTGTGTGGTTTCTTATGAAGTAAATCATATCTATTCTGTAACACAATAATTCTACTTTTAGGTAAACATCCAGGAGAAATGGTAATTTATCTCCATACAAATATTGATGCACAAACGTTTGTAGAACCTTTAAACCAGTAGCTAAATTCTGTAAAAAGAAAAATCAAAACATTTACCAGCTAGAGAATGGATCAACATATTGGTATATTGAAACAATAGAATACTACTCGATTTAAAAAATGAACACAAAACCATCGATGAATCTCAAAAAAAATATTAGGCAAGTCTGTTCTCATCCATGAGGGAATAGGCTACAGAACTATCTTGTCAGGGTAAATAAACTAAAAATAGTTCTTTCTCCATATTGCAGCATAGGACTATGATCCCTGAGAGAAGGGACATGAAAAAGGTAAGCCTTCCAAATCGACTGGAGGCAGTTTTTGCCTGTAGGCAATTTTCATTCTGTTGTACAGGTAGTGAAAAACCAACCGGAGCTTGGCAGTTTTGCATGGTTGATGAGAGAAAAGTCCGAATTTGTAGAGACCAAGATGGCTGAAATTTGTGGGGTCAAATAGTGAACAGAAGGCAGCTGCCGAAAGAAAAGCACCTAGAAATCTACAGAAGCATCCCCTTAAATCTTTGATTGCATCCATACATGCCTAGGGTACAACTCCAGAGGCCAGGAAAAGAACAACCTCCAAAAAAGAATGAATTCTGAGGAAGAAAGTGTATTAACTGGACAATTTCACTGAATGGGATTAAGAGTAGGTTAGACTTTCAGTTAAAGTGATCAGTGAAAAAAAAATCTGTCAACCTAAAATTCTAGACCCAGAGAAGTATTTTTCAAAAATGAAAGTTAATTATAGTTTTTCTTCAGACGAAGAAAAGTTAAGCTGACAGAATTCACTGGCAGCCAACTTACACTACAAGAATTTTTTATTTTTAAATTTCTTCAAGCAGAAAGAAAATAATACCAGGTAAAAAGTTGAATCTATACACGGGCCAGAAGAAAATAGAAATGGTAAATATATAGGTAAAAGAGACATCGGCATTATTGTAAAAATACCTTAAAAGATAATTGACAGTTAAAAGCATAAATAATAATGTATTATGGAGTTTCTAACATATTTTTGTTTTTTTTAGTATTCACCTTTATTAATTTTCTCCAGAGTATTCTGGCCCAGAGATACGGTTCTTATTAAATACTGCACAGTGAATAATAAAAGTGTTGCTGCTCACCTTATCTAGTCCCAGGAGAAGTATGATTACCTCTGCAATGAGGTAATGGAAATGAAGTCATATGTCCTACAAAAGTAGTTAGATATTCTATGGATGAGGGATGAAGAAAAATGATTTCTCTCTGCTTATAAAGAGGAAAAGAGATTAATACCCCATTAAGAGATGGGGTGTTGGTATGGGCATATCCTCTGTATAATAGACTTCTGTGGAACTGTACACTTAAAATCTGTGCATTTCATTGCATGCAAATTTTATCTCAACAAAAAGTAGCTAGAAAACAGAAAGCTTTATTTAACTTTTATTTCTAAGTAAATAAGTAATAGGGAGTTTTCTATCTAATGGTGTATAAGGAGAATTTATGGACCTAAGAATTTTTTTCTTTTACTGTGCAATAAAAGACATCATTATATATTTCACATTTCTGTTACTGATTCTAAGTCCTTGACTGGTATTTTAAATATTTGCAAGGATTGTCGTGTCTCTAACAATATGGTAAAACATAGATTTTGAACTTTAACATGGCAAAAATGGTCATTGAAATATCAAATACAGTCACAACAACAAAAGTCAACTTGTTAGTCACTTTGATGAAGAGTTTTTCAATAATGGCCTCATGAGTCGGTGAGAAGAATGGAGTCTGGAGTCTTGGATTTAACCTTTGGCTTCATTATTTTGTAGCAGTATTTCACTGGGTGAACCGCTTCTCCAGATCTCATTTTCTTATCAGTAAAATCGAGGTTATAATATTAATTTCATAATGCTGTTGTGAAGAACATGTGAAATTACAAGTAGGTGTATATAAAGCAGAATCAAAATAGGACTAATGCCTAAATCAGATTGGAGCCCATTGACGTGTATGAGTGGAAGTTTTATATACCCAGATATTTATTGAATCTGGGTTTTTCTATTGAAGTTTAGGCCTTCATCACATCCTCTTCTCTTTGAATAATTAGCTAACTGATTTCTTTATCCCCAGACTTCCCCCTTGTTCTATCCTGTATCATGCTTTTGGGTAGACACAATGTCTGTATAAAATATATATTGAAAACATACAGTTGTAACCATGCCATATCAATAGCACATGTTTCTTTCCCAATGTCTTCTTACCATGCTCTGGATAAAGTCTCTACTTCTCATGATTAATATGAACTCAATTCTGCTTTCTTTTCTTCCTAGCCCTCCCAATATTCCCATCCCTCTATTGAATTGCTTCATGGCATGCTAATTTCCTCCAGTATGCTTTTTTTTTTAAAAAGATTTATTAAAAAAAAAATCTATGACTCCCGTTTCTTGTCCACTTGACAAATCCGAAATATGTTTTAATTCTTAGACCAAAGGTCATTTCATTGAAGAATTATGTAATCCTCTCTTGACATAGGCAAAAAGTTAAATATGCTTTTATCTATGTCCATTATAGTGTCTTGCACATATCTCTTCTAATCAGCTAGTGTTTTATTTCAGTCTTTGCTTATTTATCTGCCCTCATGCTCAGCCCTGAGCACCAGGAAGATGAATCTTCACTGTATCCTTTTTTCAGTAGCACCTATATAATTTCACACATTTAATATCTATAGCTAGACAATGTATACATTAGATTTTCATTTCACTTAGGTGGTTTGTTTCTGGTTAGGGATGTAACCATTTATGTTCATGACACACTTTAAAAAACATCTTAGAGGTAATGAAAAATTTATCAGACCCTTAACTAGAGAAAATGAAAATACACTGATGGAGGGAAAAAAAAAGATTTGCTGAGAAATAGGGAATGGGGACTATTATTGTTTAAGTTACTGTATTCTTTTCTTTCCACAAGATTGTTTTGTGAAAAAGTAATCCACTAGGTTATATCTGGAAGCCAAAACCTATATGCCAACAGACCATGATCACCTCAACCAGAGCAAGTGTTGTTTCACATGGTACAGCAGAAGCCAGGTTATTAAGGAAGAATCTCGGTTGCTGGACAGTGTCTTATTTCATGGCCTTTTAATTATGCAAAGTTACCGATTTCTTTAAGGAGGATTTTTGACTCCTTAAAATATCATACTACAATTGCAATGAAAAACTTAATTTAAAGTTTCAAGTGACTCCTCAGTTCCTTTAGTCTTACTTTAACAACTGCACATTTCTTTCCTATTTTTTTTAACGTTCATTCATTTTTGAGAGAAGGGGGGGGAGGGAGGGGAAGAGAGAGAGGGAGACAGAGGATCCTAAGTGGGCTGTGCCCTGTTAGCAGTAAGCCCGATGCAGGGCTCAGACTCATGGACCATGAGGTTATGGCCTAAGCTGAAATTGGACGCTCGACTGACTGAGCTACCCAGGTGCCCCACAACTTCACATTTCTTAAGATCTAGAAGGAAAAAATGCTGTAGGCTTAACTGGAAAAATCCAACTTAGGTGTGGTTAATACGTATCTAGAGACCACAGAAGATGTCACTTGAGACTATGTCAGACATGCCTGATCAGTCTCACTACTGTTTCCTATTAAGTGCACACTCATATTCAAAATTCCTCCTAGCACAGACCTCCAAGCAGCTACCATCAATCATGGTCCAGTGGAAAATTGGAGAAAAACCCCTTTGTCACACAAGGAAATTATAGAGAAGCTAATTTTTCTTTACAATAGCAATGAATTCTATAACTCATGGGTTGCAGTCACTAGAGTCACGCTATGGGCAGCATAAACTGTGCTAAACTGCTGAATCTGGATCAAGGCTACCTGGTTTCATATGTAGCCTGTGACTTATGGGTTGTGTGACCTTGAAATTATTTAACTTCATCCCCAACATTGGGAATAATAATAACACCCTACCTCATAGGACTGCTGGAGGGACTTTATGAATTAATATCTCTAAATAGAGGGGAATTATTTGTAATAGGAAGCACTGAATAAGTGTTTATTAAATACATTGATAGTTCTAGCTTTTCAGACTTAAGTAATGACTTTCCTAAAGATAACTACCGTTGAGTTGAAAAACAAACAACAATAAGACAAGGATGATGGATTTTTTCGTATGATAGAGCCCATGTAAATATATATCTTATGAATATACTTTAAAATCATTTTGAAAATTTAATTCCATAGAAATGTCATCAGATGGCAGGAATCCAGATATTTTAGTAAAAATGATTAAAATACTGAAGAGACTAATATTTAAAAATGACGCTTGAAAGATAAATACTTTTGCAAAGAGCTGCATCTAGTGGGTAAATGAACAAAGGAAATGTGAAGTTGAGCTAAGGGAAAACGTCAAGTGTCAGGAAGAAGCACAAATGAGTAATTTGGGGGCTATGTGGTTGAACTCACTCTTTACAGTGAAAATAATCTTCCAGCGTTTAGATATGTTGTAATGCTGATGGTATGGGAGTAATTTGGAAGTAAGATAGTTCCCTTTTTGTACTGATGTGAGGTTAGGTGCTCAGAAAGTATTTGAATGTTCAGTGACTGTTTTTGGAAGGGGCCTCTGAGTTTGTATATGGCCAGAGAGCAAAAATAGACTACTGATTGAATTTAGCAGACAGAGTGCTTTGAAAGGGATTTTTTTTTTCTAATTCAGTTTGGTTAATTTGGGGTCTCTTAGGAATCTGAGTGTCTGAAGGAGTTACCATAATAGTTATAAGAATTACAAAGGTATCTTTTAAAATTCGAAATAAGAATGAAGGCACTATAGAAAGAATAGCTAAGAAAATGAATTGTAGACATGCCTTATATTGGCAGACTTCAAGGGGTCTAAGAAAATATTTAAATAGAATAGTATGGGAACACTTTTCAGTGATAGAAATTTTGAAGTTTTTGGTCCATGGATGAGGATGAAGATTTAAATTTTTTTTCAGTGTC
This sequence comes from Herpailurus yagouaroundi, assembly GCF_014898765.1. NCBI lineage: Eukaryota > Metazoa > Chordata > Mammalia > Carnivora > Felidae > Herpailurus > Herpailurus yagouaroundi. The sequence goes on along the minus strand of NW_024412405.1, from coordinate 46,781,271 downwards.
AGTTTAAGGTACTGGAGCCTATTTCATTGTTAATACACTAATAAAGATTATGCCCCTTTAGAACATGTAGTCTTAAACCCATTATAGATTTATTGATCTGTACTGTGGCCTTTTGGGGCATTGTTTTAATAAATAAACACATATTTCAGAAAGTACATTTTATGATTGATATAAAGCATAGGCCAAGTGGCCTTGACCATGGATTATCTTGAATTCTAAGTACATTTCTACAAGCATTTGCCATTATTTTCACTAATGGTAGAATTAGCCTTTATAAATGAGTTATTTTAATGGACTTATAAAGTCTTTCAGTGTTAGGACTTTCAAGTCCTTAAATGTATTGGCTCTGTTTCTGCCTGTGAGTGAGGTTTTTCTTTCAGAAGAGAATCAACTCTTTAACCTACTAAAGGCTTTAAAATACTATAAATTATTGTCCTAATTGAATTTAAGAACCTGGGTTCCTGTGTTAGTCCAGATCCTCTGAGAAGCAAATGCCGAGGCAGCGTTAGACATGTAAGAGTTTTCTTAGGGGAATATGGGGAGGGAGGGAAGCTAGGAGAGGCTGGGAGACCATTAGACTGTACCATTAGGATGTAGCTCTGACCCTGAAGGAGAGATGTAAAGAAGGAAGGTTGGTGCAAGAGGCTGAGACTGCAGCACTGCTCTGGTAAATTTGAGCAAGACTGATGGAGAGTCCCCAGGCCAAGGCTTCCCCATCTCTCAGGAGTAGGCCTTCCTTAGCAGGCTTGCCTTGTTCCATCACTGGCTGGGAGCATTGCTAGAAGGGGGTGATGGGTTTCAGAGCAGTAGCTGGAGCTGTAGGTCAATTATGCTCTCCATAGGGGAGACCTGAGAGGCACGTCTTCATGGTCACCATCATCTTTGTAGGTGAAACATCTATTACCCAGGAAGATTAGACTTCTTATTTATGTGTATTTCTACCTCATCCTTATGAAATCAGGATAACTAACATTTATTAATCTGTATATTAGGCACTAAACTGTATATTAGGCACTTTTGTGTATGTAGTCCTTGTTCACCTTTATGGCAGATATAAATATGTTCGTGCTAATGATAAAAAATTGAAGCTTGGGGCTATGTAATAATGGGACCCAGAATGCATAGTTAATAATGGGAGGATGATTTAAGTCCAGATTTCTTATACTCCAAATTGCCAGCTTTTCCTGTGAAATGATACTGCCCATATTATTTGAAATGTGCTGGGATATAGAAATGTTAAGTGACAGGTCAGAAATCACAGACATGGTTGACTTACCAAAACAGTGACAAAAACAGCATTTATACTGCCTTGTCCTATTCAGACCTGCCCTCTTTTGGATAATACCTCTGGCTTTTACTTTCTATTTTTCATTAAAACCTTTCTGAGAATGTTTTTTCTGAGAATATTGCCCTCTCCTATTATCAAGAAAATGGTCTCTGCTAATGTGACAATAGGTGCTAATGGGCACACACCCCATTTCCTGATAGAAGGTCCTTTTATGTCTGACAGGCTTTTGTACATGGAGAAGCACATTCATGATTATTTGTACTTTAATGCTTAGCGTATTAAATACATAAATGTGATAAAACATTTTAAAACATTTTTGGCTTTTAAAAGTAGATTACATATTTTAAATTCTATTAAAAAATTCAAATATAATTATGAAATTATTATCCCTGACACATTACCTTAAATAGAAGGCAAAGAACAAACACAGTTATCACTCAACTAATTACTTTAATTCTATGCAAACCGATTCTGTGATTTAATCAGTAATTCCGTTGGTTCTCTGTTTGCATAATCTTTCAAGTATCATAGCTTTAATTATTTTGATATCTTTTAAAGGTTTGGCGATATTACTTTCATATAGTTCCAGAGTTGTAGTTTTCTTAATTGACTCCAAAGAATATCTTCTCTGAGCAGTCAGAGTTTGGGTTCTTGGTTGGAACTTAGATTTTCCTTGTTTCTCCCAAGGTGATTAAAAACTGAGCTATTGATCTTCAATCTGAACTTCTTTTTGTGTTGTTAAAATTTCAGTGTTAGGTCAGTAATCCTTTTTTTTTTTTTTTTAATTAATACCTTTGACATAGGTTTTAGTTGTTTGCAAATCTGCTATCTTCTTTGTTTTATAATTATGAGATGCTGACTTTATTAAAAACATGTGTGGCTTATCAATTGTGCCACTTAGTTTTTGTTATATTTCATAGGATATTAAGGATTGAGTAAATTGACTTAATCCTTGTTTAGGGTACATTTATTTCATTAATCACTTTTGGGGAGCCTGGGTGGCCCAGTCAGCTAAGCCTCTGACTTCGGCTCAGGTCATGGTCTTGTGGTTCATGAGTTCGAATCCCGCATCGGGCTCTGTGCTGATAGCTCAGAGCCTGGAGGCTGCTTCAGATTCTGTGTCTCCCTCTCTCTGCCCCTCCCCCACTTGCTCTCTTTCTCAAAAATAAATAAACATTAAAATAAATTATTAATCACTTTGGAACACATGGTTGAAGCTCTACTTTGTCATTGGCCTGATTGTGTTGAATGCCCGTTTTTTCCCACCTGCTTGTTATATATGACCAACAGAACTGATCAGTCTTTTCTGTCGTTCATAAATTCCTACCTTCGAAAAAACTCATTTATTCACTATTACTTTTTCTTTTCTGCTTATGCAGGGAAAAGCAAACACAGGTCTATATTTTAGAAATGTATAATTAACAGAATAAATATATCAAATATGTACACACACGCATACATACACAAGACCTTCCTCTGTTAAGATAAGGTCATCTTAAATTTTTTTGTTAATATTTATTTATTTTTGATAGAGAGAATGAGTGAGCAGGGAAGGGGAGGGGCAGAGAGTGGGTGCTGACAGCTGTGAGCCTGACGTGGGGCTTGAACTCATGAACAGCAAGAACATAACCTGAGCCGAGTCATGCACTCAATGAACTGAGCCGCCCAAGGTGCCTCTTAAGTTGTTTTTTTTTCCCCCCCTAAGGTTAGGTATTTATTTTGAGAGAGAGCACGAGAGCATGAGTGGGGAAGGGGTAGAGAGAGAAGGAGAGAGAGAAAATCCCAAACAGGCTCTTCTGCGCTGTCAGCACAGAGCCTAATGCAGGGCTCAAACTCACGAAACATGAAATCATGACCTGAGCCAAAATCAAGAGTCAGAGTCAGAGGCCTAACCAACTGAGCCATCCAGGAACCCTGGTCGTCTTATTTAATTTTATTTTTTCTACAAATATTTATCTTTACAATTTATATTAGCTTTTCTCATTTGAACATCATCATGTACTGAAGTACTAATGTCCTTTTGCAGGTTCATCTTGTTCCAGAACTTATACAGGAAGGTGAAAGTTACTTCACTGGAAGAATCACTTTTTAGTTGGCCCCATTGCCTTTATAACCATGACTCGTTCTATTCACTAGCATTACTAGGATATTCTAAATTTGTCATGGAGTCAGTTACCCTCCACAGAATTCTGGTTCCTTTTAGTGGAGAATGCTGTTAGAGAACAAATCCACAAAAGAAGGGTATATAGGGGAGTTAATGAGAACCAAAAGTAATGTTGATATTACTATTGAGCCAACTTTAGTGACAAAGCTTAAAAAATGTTCTCTGTTTATGGTTATGAGTTTTATTGATTTTTTTCAGTTTAACTTGTTACTATTGCCTGCTTTTTTTGGATAGTATTTCCATTCACACTTGATTCTTGACCTCTTGGGTGAGGTAGTTGCATTTTTATTACAACTTTCTGCATTAAAATGAAGGTAGAATTCTGATGTCAGGAGTTTGAACAATAGTGCTTCACACAGGCCTCTTGAGTTAAAATATCAACATCATTCAACCATGGGTAATAGTTTCAGTATCACTGCAGACTATGCATAGGAAGGAATGGCAGCTTCTTTTTCCCCCAGATCATGTTATATTGGTAGTTGTCTACTCCACAGCTACTACCCTATGCAATATATCCAGCACAGGAGGGATTTTAAAGGTACAGAGATTTTCAAAGTTTCCTACAATAGGCAGAAATATTCTTCAATTTGGAGTCTTGGAAATTGTCAATGCTTGCACATTAATCTGTCTTCTCCTTCTGATTACATTTGTTTCTTGATGAACAATATGGGGTGTAAACAAAAGATAGGCTGTGTGAGGGTGTGGAAACATTTGTGGCTAGAATCTCTCAAAGTTTCCTAGGAAGATTAAAGAGAGGATACCCAATTGCTGATGATGGGCTAGTAAGAAGCTAAATAATTGAATGGAGAGGAGTTGGAAAGAAAGAATTAAAGATTAGGCAGACAAATTCAGAAAGAATAAAAAGAACAGCAATTTACTATATGGACTCTCAATGCTGAATCAAGAGTTGTAGTGAATCAATACCTAAGGGAATGGCCAGAAAAGCCAAATGATCTCTGTATATACTTTTTCCCAGCATTACAACTAAAATCTACCTAATTACCATCAACTTTCTCTAAAATGCAATTACATATACAAACAGTGCCTGACTTTTAGAGGTTTGACTTTCTTAAAACCTACATTTTCATACAGCAAACGTGGTAGCCTCTTTTGTAAACTGAATTTCACCATTTATACAGCAGCTGGAAAGAGAACGTTTTGAGGTATTAGGTGCCACTACTCGCTTAGTCTTTTAGAATCATTGTTATGTTGTCCACATTACATGTGTTTGCACAACTGTTTGAATCTTAAATTGAACTTACCTTACTTTCTATTAGAAAAAAGAAAAAAATAAATTTGATAATGCAACTTTTCATAAGAACAGGCCACGTATATGTGCTATAATTGGGAGAAGGTAGGAAGTCATCTGCCATGTTGAAAGAACAGCAAATCTTTAGCCCCATTGGACCTAAATTAAGAAAGAAAGGGGATGATATTAAAACCACAAAACACCAGAGGGGCGCCTGGGTGGCTCGGTCGGTTAAGCGGCCGACTTCGGCTCAGGTCATGATCTCGTGGTCCGTGAGTTCCAGCCCCGTGTTGGACTCTGTGCTGACTCTCAGAGCCTGGAGCCTGTTTCAGATCCTGTGTCTCCCTCTCTCTCTGCCCCTCCCCTGTTCATGCTCTGTCTCTCTCTGTCTCAAAAATAAATAAACGTTAAAAAAAAATTAAAAAAACAAAACAAAACACCAGAAATACATTGTCAAGTACTGTGAATAAAAGAAATACTTAATTAGGGATTTTATATATATGTATTTTTTTTTTTTAGCTCTTTGGGACTGAAATATTTTTTTACCATGAAAACTTCATGATTAAACTTCATCTTGGTGTTAATAGTTTTAGTCTGATTCATGAGGTCTTAGAGCCTCAGCCCTCTTCTTAATTGTTGTTTGTGAGGACTGCTCCAGTCAGGTTGCTTCTTTTCCTGTATTGGTTTCATCACGAATTTGGTATGTATTAGAAAAAATATAAACAGTGACAATAACAACCAGGCATTTTTCCCCTTTAGGTGAAAATCTGAGGAAGCCTCCAATATTGTCATTTTAGTCACAATTTGGAAGGCACTTTAAGATACAGGTATACCTCTGAAATATTTTGACTTTGGTTCCAGATCACTGCAATAAGCAAATATCATAATAAAGCCAGCCAAATGAATTGTTTTGGTTTCCCAGTACATACAAAAGTTATATTTATACTATACTATAGTCTATTAAGTGTAAAATAGCACCGTCTAAAAAATGTGCATACCTTAAGTAAAAAAACACTTTACTGCTAGAAACACTATCATGTGAGCTTTCCTTGAGTTGTAATCTTTTGGCTGGTAAAGAGGCTCACATTGATGTTGATGGCTGTTTGCTGATCAAGGTGGGGGATGTTGAAGGCTGGGCGGCTGTGGCACTTCTTTAAAATACAGCAACAGTGAAGTCTGCCACACTGATTGTACCTTTCATGAATGATTTCTCTGGAGCACACAGTGTTGTTTGATAGCATTTTACCTATGATAGAACGTCTTTCGAAATTGGAGTCCGTCTTCTCAAACTCTGCTGCTGCTTTATCAACTAAGTGTATGTAATATTCTAAATCCTTTTTCATCATTTCAATACTTTTTAAATCATCTTCACCAGGAGTAGCTTCCATCTTCAGAAACCACTTTCTTTGCTCTTCCATAAGAAATTACTCCTCACTGGGTTGCCTGGGTGGCTCAATCAGTTAAGCATTGGACTTCAGCTCAGGTAATCTCACGACTTGGGGTTTGAGCCTCATATTGGGCTCTGTGCTGACAGCTTAGAGCCTGGAGCCTACTTTATATTCTGTGTCTTTGCCTCTCTCTGCTTCTCCCCTGCTCATGCTCTGTCTCTCTCTCTCTCAAAAGTAAATAAACATATAAAAAAAAGAAGTAACTCCTCATCTGTTGGAGTTTTATCATGAGATTGCCAGAATTTAGTCACATGTTCAGGCTCCACTTCTAATTTTAGTTTTCTTGTTGTTTCTACCATGTCTGCAGTTACTTCCTCCACTGAAGTCATGAACCGCTCAAAGTCATCCATGAAGGTTGGAATCAACTTCTTCCAAACTCCTGTGAATGTTATTTTGACCTTTTCCCATGAATCACAAATATTCTTTATGACTACTTAGAATGGTGAATCTTTCCAGAAAGATTTTTTTTTTAAATTTTTTGTTTATTTATTTATTTTGAGAGAGAGCAGGGATAGGGCAGAGAGGGATAGAGAGAATCCCAGGCAAGTTCACACAATCGGCATAGAGCCTGATGTGGGGCTTGACTCACGAACCATGAGATCATGACCTGAGCCGAAACCAAGAGTCAGACGCTTAATTGACTGAAACATCCAGGTGCCCCAGAAAGTTTTAATTTACTTTGTTCAGATCCATCAGAGGAATAACTATAGCCTTATGAAATATATTTCTTAAATAATAAGACTGGAAGGTCAAAATGACTCACTGATCCCTGGGCTACAGAATAGATGTTTTGGTAGCAGGTGTGAAAATATTAGTCTCATTGTATATCTCCATTGGAATTTTTGGGTGACCAAGTACATTGTCAATGAGTAGTAATATTTCGACAGGATTTTTTTTTTTTTCTGAGCAGTAGTTCTCAACAGTGAGCTTAAAATATTCAGTAAGCCATGTTGTAAACAGATGTGCTGTCATCCAGGCTTTGGTCCACTTAGAGAGCACAGGCAGAGTAGATTTGGTATAATTCTTTTTTTTAAACATTTATTTTTATTTTTTTTTCAACGTTTATTTATTTTTGGGACAGAGAGAGACAGAGCATGAACGGGGGAGGGGCAGAGAGAGAGGGAGACACAGAATCGGAAACAGGCTCCAGGCTCTGAGCCATCAGCCCAGAGCCTGACGCGGGGCTCGAACCCACGGACCGCGAAATCGTGACCTGGCTGAAGTCGGACGCTTCACCGACTGCGCCACCCAGGCGCCCCAATTTGGTATAATTCTTAAGGGCCCTAGGAATTTTGGAATAGTAAATGACCACTGGCTTCAACTTAAATTTCTCTGCTACATTAGCCCCTAACAAGAGAGTAAATCTGTCCTTTGAACTTTTGAAGCCATGTATTGATTTTCCTTCTCTGGCTATGAAGGCCCTAGATGGCATCTTCTTCCAAAAGCAGGCTATTTCATCTATATCGAGAATCTGTTGTTTAGTATAGTCATCTTCATTCATGATCTTAGCCAGATCTTTTGGATAACTTGCTGCAACTTCTACATCATCACTCGCTGCTTCACCTTGCACTTTTATGTTCTGGAGATGGCTTCTTTCCTTAAGCCTCATAAGCCAGTTCTTCTATCTTCAAACTTTTCTTCTACAGCTTCCTTAACGTCTCTCAGCCTTTATAGAATTTAAGAGTTAGGGCCATGCTCTGGATTAGGCTTTGGTTTAAGGCTTGACCTTCTATCCAGACCGCTAACACCTTTCCCATATTAGCAATAGGCTGTTTTGCCCCGTTATCATTCATGTGTTCACTGGAGTAGCACTTTTACATTTCTTTCAAGAACTCTGCCTTTGCATTCACACTTTGGCTCACTGGCAGAAGAGGCCTAGTTTTTGGCCTGTCTCCACTTTTGACATACCTTTCTCGCTAAGCTTAATCTTTTTTAGCTTTTGATTTAAAGTGAGAGATGTGAGACTCTTCCTTTCACTTGAACACTTAGAGGCCATTGTAGGGTTATTAACTGTCCTAATTTCAATATTGCTGTGTTTCAGGGAATAGTTATACCCGAGGAGAGGGAGAGAGATGGAGGACAGCTGGTCAGTGGAGCAGTCAGAACACACACAGCATTTATCAGTTAGGTTGCTGTCTTCCATGGGCACGGTTCATGGTGCCCCAAAACAATTACGAGATAACATCAAAGATCACTGGTCACAGATCACTATGACAAATATAATAATATTGAAAAAGTTTGCAATATTATGAGAATTACCAAAGTGTGACAGAGAGATATGAAGTGAGTGAATACTGTTGGGAAAATGCTGTCAATAGACTTGTTTCATGCAGGGTTGCCACAGACCTACAATTTGTAAAGAATGTAATACCTCTGACACACAATAAAAGTGAAACACAGTGAAATGATGTATGCCTATAGAAATCCTCTGTTAGTTAATGTAATTTGGGATAAATAACCAGAGGCTATAGGAAAACATTTTAGAAAGATGAGCTCTTAGGGAAGACTTCTCTTTGGAGGACACCGAGAAATTTTAAAAAAGGCCATTCTTATCATTTTACTTTTTCTTATTTTGTTAGAAATTGTTATATATTTAAATTAGTCATGCGCAGAGATGAAATACACACTTGATTATTTATTGCACCAGTGGTGGGCACATGAGATCTTGGTGAATTCTTGGATTTTAACAGTGGCAACAAAATGAAGCTTTGCTTGTTAGAAATATATTCATAGAGGGGTCATAATTTAATGGAATTAAATTCATGCTTGTATCCAGTGGCAATTTATATTCATTTTTCCATTTCCTTTTTTTCTTTTTTTCTATAAAATAACTTTCTGTGAAAACGTTTCATTTGATATATACCAAGGTATTAACAAGTCATTTTTTTTGTGCAACGTTTTAAACCCTGTTAACTAATGGCAGCTCCTTCCTGTTGAGAGTAGGAAGAAAGTGAAATTACTTATTGTGTTGGAAGAAACTTAGTAGTAATTGGACTATTGGTGATTGAAAACTGCCTGATAAGAAATATGACTCCATTTCTAGACATGTTATAAAAATAGTTCTACTTGTTTGGTTGCTTTATATTTTTTTAACCTAGTTGTAGCACTAACCTCTCTACTTAATAATTTTTGTAGAATTTTAAAACTGGTTGTTTACTTCAAGCGTCATGTTTCATAGGTAGGTGAAAAATAAGAACAAGTTAAGGAACTGGCTCAGATAGACTAAGTGACTTATCTAAAGATACACAGAAATTTCATGGATGATTTCAGTTGAGTTGACCCTTTATATATATGACACAACAGAGGGCTGTATCACAGCAAAATACAGGAGGGTAAAAGAAGAATAATATTTTATGCTTTACATTTTAGATTCACTAAGAAGATCTCCTCAAGGCAAAAAAGAAAAGTCATAAATAGCATGAGCCTTGGAAATAAACAGACCCAGGCTCTGGATTATGTGGACTAGAATTTTGGTCTGTGGGTGTCATTATCTATTTTGCATGCTGGTAAAGTAATTTCTTCCTGAAGCTTTGGTAGAGCGTTGTTTGAAAGCTTAGTTATTTATTCAACAAATCTATTTGAGCATCTAATGTTTGCAAGGCATTGCAGCAGAAACTGCAGGTAGAGTGTTCTGGATACGAGTGAGACACAAGCCCTACTTAGAACCACATCTTTTATGCTTTTTTTTTTCACATTTACATCTATATTTTAGTGGCTGTGCATAAAGACATTAGTAAAAGAAATAATATAATTTGGGGCCAGAAAATATATATGAGATAAAGAGAAATCAGAAAGCAGTATAAAATCTAGTAATAAGTTTTTAAATTATATAAAATGATGATTAAACAGGTTAAAACTGTACTGAGTGCTTTTATATTTGATCATGCAAAATTTGACATGTCTAAAACACAATGCCATGTTTTATCAGTATAATCCAGATGATGTTTATAGGATGGAATCTAAGTAGGCAAGTAAAAGGAATCATTTGAAAATTAATGCATGTAGTGCCCAAGGAGATGTTTTTAGAAAAAGTAACTTTGTTGTGATTTGAAGTATAAGGTTTCCATAGAAATAGTTTGAAGTGAATGTTATTGGATATAGTTTCAACATACCATGCTATTACAGGTGAAAATCACTTACTTATTTTAGAGCTTCTTACTTCATTAAAATATGTCATTATTAAAGTCCCTTGGTACACACCTTCAGATATTGAAGGAAAAAATAGTCTTCAGCACACCTGGTTGTATATAATTGTCCTTGATTCTAATAGCAAAATTAGCAGAATTGCTCTTTAGTTAAAGACATTCATATTATAGTCACTGATCTTTTTGCTATTAATAGTTTTAAGCAGTTATATAGCACTTTTATGGTGGCCTACTTAAAAATATATTTAAAAATTGCATGTTTTTTACAATATGAAATAGGAGAGACTTGACACTCACCTCCTTTTTCCCTATGTCCCAGCATCATTATGTGCCATGCAAAGCTCCTTTCCTCTATAAAACTGTAGCAAGCTCTGGGGCAAACCTCCTTTTGTTTGGCCAAAGTAAATGTATAAGGGCATGCTGGGAATAATATTCTCATATAAAGACTCTCATATATTTTCACTTCCTCTGGGAAAAATTTTTTTACTTCTGGTCAAGGTCACGCCTTACAATGCTGTCTAGTTTTCTCATCTCTCTTTTACCTCTTGAGTTGAATTCATGATAGTGTGAGGTAGAGGTGGGCCAAAAGCAGGACAGGTAATTAGTTGGAAGATGAATCAGATGCCAGCCAGAGTAACTCTTTATAAAGTAGGGTTGAGGAGCAGGGAGCATCTGGTGTCAACTCTTGATTTGTCTTTAGGACCCTAATAGCAGTATGTTCCCGAGGCACTCAATCTTTCTTCAGTTGAGATATAATTGATGTATAACATTGTGTAGGTTTAAAATATATAATGAAGTGTTTTTATATGTGTATATATTGCAAAATGATTAACAAAATAAGGTTAACTAATATATCCATCACCTCAGATAATTATATTTTTGTGCGTGTGGTGGGAACTCTTAAAATCTGCTCTCTTACCAACTTTCAAATATACAATACAGTATTATTAACTGTAGTCACCATGCTGTACATTATACCCCCAAGACTTAGTCATCTTAAAACTGGAAGTTTGTACCATTTGACCATCTTCATCCATTTCCCCCATGCCTTGCTCCCACCCTTGGCAACCACCAATCTTTTCTGTTTCTTTGAGTTTGGTTTTTTAAACATTTAATGTAAAAGTGATATCATACAGTATTTGTGTTTCTCTTTGTGACTTGTTTCACTTAGCATAATACCATCAAATTCCATCCATGTTGTCCCAAATGGCAGAATGGCAAAAGTTCCTTCTTTTTCCTGGCTGAATAATATTTCACTATATATCATCTATATCTATCTATCTATATCTATCTGTCTATATCTATATCTATATCATCTATATTCTCTTTCACATCTTCTTCACCCATTCATCTACTAATGGACACTTAGATTGTTTCCATATCTTAGCCATTGTGAATAATGCTGCAGTGAATATGGGATTTTATTTCCTTTAGATATATACTGAGAAGTGGGACTGATGTTAAAATGTCCAAAATACCCATAGCCATCTATAGTTTCACTGAAATTGCTGTAAAAATTCCAGTGACATTTCTCATAGAAATATATATAAAAAGTTCTAAAATCTGTATGGAACCACCAAAGACCCCAAATAGCCCAAGCAGTCTTGAGAAAGAACAAAGCCGGAGGCATCACACATCCTTATTTCAAATAATACTACAAAGTTATGCCATCAAACAAACCTCCACATTTATGGTCAACTGATATTTGACAAAGGAGCCAACAATACTCAGTGGGGAAAGGATAGTGCTGGAAAACTGGATAATCCATCTTACATTACTCACAGAAATGAACTCAAAGTATATTAAAGACTTAAAAAGAAGACTTAAAACCATAAGACACATAGAAGAAAACAAAGGAGAAAAACACCTTGATAATCATTTTGGCAATGAATTTTTGGTTATAACACCAAAAACATAAGTAACAAAACCAAAAATTAGTAAGTGGGACTAGTTACTATCAAAGTAAAAAGCTTTTGCACAGCAAAAGTAACCATCAAAAAAATGAAAAGGCAACCTATAGAATGGGAAAAAAATAATGGCAAATCATTTATCTGATGAGGGGCTAATGTACAAAATAATGTACCAAATGATTTTAAAAACTCATACAACTCAGTAGCAAACAACAACAGCAACAACTTCCCAAACCCAAACAGTTTGATTAAGAAATGAGCCAAGGAGCTGAATAGATGTTTTTCCAAAAAAGACATATAAATGGTCCACAGATACATGAAAAGGCACTCATCATCACTAATCATCAGGAAAATGCAAATCAAAACTACTATGACATATCACTTCATACCGTTAGAATGGCTATCATCAAAAAGACATATGTTGGCAAAGATTTGGAGAAAAGGGCACCCTTGTGCCCTGTTGGCGAGTATTTAAATTGGTTCAACCACCGGGGTGCCTGGGTGACTCAGTTGGTTAAGCGTACAACTTCAGCTCAGGTCATGATCTCATGGCTCATGAGTTCGAGCCCTGTGTCGGGCTCTGTGCAAACAGTTCAGAGCCTGCAGCCTGCTTTGGATTCTGTGTTTGTCTCTGTCTACCCCTCCCCTTCTCATGCTGCCTCTCTCTGTCTCAAAAATAAATAAACATTAAAAAATAAATAAATAGGTGCAACCACCATGGAAAACCTTATGAGGTTCTTCAATTTTTTTCAAAAGCACTCAGTTTTAATTGCTGTAGAAAAAAACAATAATTTTTCAATGTCATTTTATCCTTTAAAAATTTTGAGTTTTAACTTGAATAAGTTAAATAAGTCTTTTTTGTATCAGTTTATGTATTTATGTATTGATTTATTTATGTAATCTTTACACCCTACATGGGACTCGAACTCACAACTCCAAGATCAAGTCACATGGTTTTCCAGCTGAGCCAGCCAGGAACCCCTTAACTTGAAGGGTTCTTATCAAGTGATTTCATTCACAGTTTAAGTTAAAATTATCTTGACAACTGGATATAGAGCAATGAACTCCATTAACTGGAAAATAACCAAAAAAATCAAGAGAGCCAACCATTATTGATGTTATTTCAACTAACTTATTTGCTTTTGACAGTTCAGTTCACCCACCAGACTTGAGTTCTAATGATCCATTTGGCTATTAGCTAGGTTTATTAACATAAAGAAGTCATTCAGCTTCTTTTGGCCTCAGTTTCCTCTTCTATTCAATGATAATTATGTATTTTAGTTCCAAAGTTATTTAAAATAACCTCAAGATCTCCGATTATATGGATGCATTTCCTCCTTGCAAGTTCCTAAGAATACTCTCCCATTAGCCTAGAGAAGTAAGAGGCTGTTTCTGGGTTAGTAGCACTGGAATCTTCAGTGAATATTTTTAAAAGGCAGAATTCTGGAGATTCTTAACCAGTAGGTGTAGACTAGGACAATTTTAAATAGCCCCGTATATTAGGAGCTATTTTAAAATAGCTTGCCAGGTGAGTGTGAGACATAGCCATATTTGGGAAGCAGCTGAATTGTTATAAATCATGTGCCATGTATTTGGCAAGCCCAGGTGATGTTCCAGCAGTCTCTCTTTACTAATAATGCTGGAAGGAATGCTCTGGAGAGTTATGTGAAATCAGTTCAACTTATCCTACAGCCTAGGATAAATTCACATTATATCATTTTTAAACATTAAAGTATATTCCCCACATGACTGAACTGGTTTAAATATCAATCCAGGCTTGAAAATGGAATCAATTATATGACCCTAGCTTGAAGGATGGAGACATAGAATGGTAGCTGGTAATTTAACATCTGAGGAGACTGAATGGGTTAGAGCTGATTTAAAATCAGTAAAGGCAGCAGGAACAGATGGTTTCAGCATCACATTTTATGTGTTTTTAAAGGGGAAAAAATGTGCTATATCTACACGAGACATTTTTATTCTCTTGAAAAATGCAGCGTACTTCTTACAATAATGACACATTCTAGAACAGTATAGACATGGTAATCCTGAAGAAATGAAATTATTTATTTATCTGTAGGACAAATACAGGTCCAGCAGCCACAGACTTTCCCAGAGGCCTCATTAACGCCCTTCAAAACAAACACACAGGAGGGAAAGGGCATTTCACTTTGGTGACAATTTAAATCAAACTTTGTTTCTACAATGGTCAGCAAGAACGAGTGAGCATTTTTGTATGTGTGTTTGGTGAGTGTCTTCTGAGGGTTTACTTGGAAGTGCATGGATCTTCCCTTATGGGGTCACTGCCCTCACTGATGGTAAACTGGAAGGGCCTGACCTACTTTTAGAGGGTCCTGGCTCTCCTTGAGGTTTCCCCAAATACCAAACCTCATTTCCTTGTCTACAATTTGTATTGTATTTTATTATGTCACTTCATTTCCAAAGAATGAATCCTTATATTTATGAGCAGTGTCAAAAATGAAGCTTTTTATTATTTTGTAGTTTGTATTAAGAGGATTCATTTGGCAGTATTCAAATCTTAAGCCAAATTAGTGCAATTTATTTCAATGCACCAATTTCATGGTTCGTTAATTCATTGTTATTATTGTTAACTTTCACTCTAATTTTGCCTGAAACTGAACAGTAAGTAATATCTGATAAAAAAATTGCATAGTAACTAAAACTCCATAGCATGAAAGTAGAAATGTATACACTTAGACAAAATGAACAAATAATGAGTTTATAAAGTAAGGAAGGTTTTTAATTAGAACAAAATCAAACACTTCTGTAAATGAAAAGGTAATTTAAATTGTCAGCATTGAGCCGGTTGCTTATGGTAGAAAATTGTCTTGTGATGGCAATTTAAGCACAGAGCCTGGGAAAAGAATTTTAAATCTGCTTCTTTGTAATATTAACTTATCTTTAAAGGAGATGTTATTTACATTAAAAATTTTTTTTGGACTACTTCAACTGCAGCTATCAGGAACTAAAATGTCCATCACTGTTAGTTAACAGCTATGTATCTTTCCACAGTTGATAGTTTGCAACTATATGTAATCTTTTTTATGATTGGCATTATTTACTCTGCCTCAACTTTTCTGTGAGTAGATAGATTTGCTTTCCAAAAGCTTCTTGTGTTATGATAAATTGACAGAGAGAAGAAAAAAAAGAATGAAAAAGAAAACCCTCTTATGTAAAATAGAATTTTCCAAAATGAATTTAATTATGAAAATAACCTGAAAAATACTACTGATAAGGAATTTAAAAGATCCAAGTTATTACTAGAAAATTATATTTCAAATGTTTGCTTTGAAAAGCATTTCACATTTCAGCGATACTCTTTAAAACGTTCATATTAAATGCTCCTGTATAGCCCTTATTTTCTCCTGTTTGAATTCAAACTTCTTTTAACATCATTCACTCTCTCTTCAACTCTTTATCTCTGTTTATTTAAATCACCACTCGCCCCTTAATTGAAGAGTCAAACGGATGCTTTGGGTTCTTGTATTATGTGGCTTGTCCCAGTATTCCGTGATGCCAACCAAGCCTTTGTTCTTAGAAGTTTGTCCTTTCTTAACTTCCATGACATTTCTTCAGTGACTCCATACTTCTCTCAATGAAACTCTTCAGTTTCATGTTTTCTTCTTTCTGTTCATTCCCAAGAACTGACATCTCCTAAGTCTAACTTTCCTTTCTCACATCATTTCATTTCTCTCATTTCGTTTCTCCTGGGCAATCTTATCTGCCCCAATGGCTTCAAATGTAGCCTGTAAGTAGAAAATCCCTAAGTTGGTATCATGGGCTCAAGAGCACCTATTGTTCCAGATTGTATACTGGAACATTCCATATGGAAATATCAATTTACCTCATCCTTCACATGCCTGAAACTAAAATTGTTTCCTTGTCATAAATCTGCTTTTCCTATTTATTTCTTATCTTAGCCAATGGAACCATTGTTTTCTTAGGCCACTCCCCAGTTGTCCCCATCTTACCATGACATTGGTATCCACCAGGTTACTGGAGCCAAAAATCAAGGCATCGTCCTTCTTTTCTTTCTTCAGTTCAGTTCATGACTAAGACTACCTTGAGAAAATAATCTACATATTTCCACTTCTCTCTCTTTTCATAATCCTGTGGGATTTAATGTCTAGTGTTTAGAAACAACACTACTCAGTGCTACTGAGACTGAAAATATTGGGTTAAAGGGGCACCGGGATGGCTCAGTTGATTAAATATCCAAATCTTGATTTTGGCTCAACCTATGATCTCATGGTTAGTGGGGTTTAGCCCTGCATTGAGCTCTATGCTGATAATGCAAAGCCTGCTTGGGATTCTGTGTCTCCCTCTCTCTCTGCCCTCCCACATTTGCTCACATGCTCTCTCTTTCCCTCTCAAAATAAATAAAATTAAAAAAAAACTTAAAAAAATATTGGGTTAGATATGGAGCAAAAGGGATCGTCTTTAAGATTTTACCAAATTTTATTTTATTTTATTTTATTAAAATGTTTTAATGTTTATTTATGAGAGAAAGAGAAAGAGAGAGAGAGAGAGAGAGAGAGAAACAGAGTGTGAGCAGAGGAGGGCAAGAGAGAGGGAGACACAGACTCTGAAGCAGGCTCCAGGCTCTGAGCTGTCAGCTCAGAGCCAACATGGGGCTCAAACCCATGAACTATGAGATCATGACATGAGCTGAAGTCAGATGTTCAACTGACTGAGCCACCCAGGTGCTCCAAGATTTCCCCAAATTTTAAATGCAAATCAAAACCACAATGAGATATCACCTCACACCTGTCATAATGGCTAAAATAAAAAAAATTCAAGAAACAGCAAGTGTTAGTGAAGATGTGTAGAAAAAGGAACCCTTGTGCACTGCTGGTGGGAATACAAGCTTGTGCAGCCACTGTTGAAAAGCCCTACAATTCAGTAATTGCACTACTGGGTATTTACCCAAAGAATATGAAAACATTAATTCTAAGGGATACATACACCCCTATGTTCATTGCAGCATTATTTACAATAACCAAATTCTGGAAGTAGCCAAAGTATTCATCAATAGATGAATAAAGAAGTTATGAGACACACACACACACACACACACACACACACACACACACACACACTGGAATATTATCCAGCCATAATAAAGGATGAAATCTTGTCATTTGCACCCACATAGATCGATCTAGAGAGTATAATGCTACACGAAAAAAGCCAGTCAGAGAAAGACAAATACAATATGATTTCACTCATATGTAAAACTTAAGAAACAAAACAAAGGGAAAGAAAAAGAGACAAACTGAAAAACAGACAATTAACTATACAGAACAGATGGTTACCAGAGGGGAGGTGGGTAGGGAGGTGGATGAAATAGCTGATGAGGATTAGAAGTACCCTTGTCCTGATGAGCACTGACTGATACATGGATCTGCTGGATCACTGCATTGTACACCTGAAACTAATAGAGTGTTGTATATTAACCACACTGGAATTAAAGTAAAAAAATAAATTAAAAAAAAAAGGTTTTCCCCAAGTTTTGACTTTGGCACAAAAAAATTTGAGTTTAGTTCTCTTTCTCACATCTCCCTCTCATTTCCAAAGGAGGGAATTGAGAGACAGAGAGGGGGGTGGGGCGGTGGGGGGGAGAGAAAAAGAGAGGCTGTAAGTATACATTCATAGATAATATTCATAAATCATGGGTAATATTATCTCAACTCCTCCGCAAGAGCAGAAACTAGTGTTTTCTCCTCCGCAAGAGCAGAAACTAGTGTTCAGCATGGCATTTCTAGCATCTTAAACAATGCCTGTGTATATCGATACTTGATAAATATATGTTGAATGAATAAAAAAGAATATATAAAATCTTCTATGTTCCTTTCCCTGGGCTTGTTTGCTGCTCTTAATGCTCTCATTACATGTCTTTTGTATCATTATCAAAATATTTTTCTTTCTCTATGACCATACTTTTATGTTCATGTCTTACCAACTGTCACGATTGAATGTGTTTCCTGTAAATTGATACTGAAGCTCTAACCCACAATGTGATGGCATCAGGAGGTGGGGCCTTTGAGAAGTAATTTGATTTGGATGAAAGCCTAGTTCCTGACTTCTATTCATTCTTTCATGTATCTCTTCCTCATTCAAAAAACATTTATTATGTGCCTGCTATGTTAAAGGTACTTCTTCAGGTCCTGCAATATAGAAATAGTTGAAGAATAATCTCTGCCTTTGGTAAGCTTATAGACTAACAGAGGAATTAGTCTGTAAATAAACAGATACAATACAATGTTCTGCTATGAGAGAAGATTGTATATGGCACTGTAAGGTAGGAAATGTGTTGAATTTGCATTTGTTGAGTAAAAAAAAAATGGATCAGTAGCGTTTGCTAAATATGTGGCCTTCATTATCAGATTATTTCCATAACAAAAATGTATCTTTTTATATTAATTTTACATATGAAAATATATATAGTACCTACATGTTGCCCTGTTTATTCATTCTAATTTCTGCCTAAATTGAGCTCTATAATTCCAACATCTAACTCTAATAACTTTTTGAGGTGAAATAAAAAATAATAATTTAACATTTTTTGTCTTATTCTGTGTCTTATGTAGCTGTGCTATCTTCTCCGCAGCCCTCTAAAATGAGGTTTCTTTTCTTGAAAAAGAAACCATACCTTGGCAGTAGAAAGTCGTAAGATGACAAATGGGCTTAAGTCATTTTAGTTCATAGAATTATTAAGATTGAAAATGCCTTTGAACTAGATCGTTATTAGTGTCCTTCTAAATAAGAGATTCTATGACTCAGATAACACGAAGAAAATTCTAGACTAGCTTGATAATAGTAGGAATTAGTACACAGATTTTTTTTCAGTATTTTTCTATTGCTTGGTTCTTATGGTTACTTTGTTCCCTTGATAGTAGCCTTTTTCTGTTAAAATAAAGGCTGCCTGTTCAACATGATTATAATAAAAGCTTATATATTATGTTTTCCCTGATGACCTCCCAGTTATAGCAGCATATGGACCTCCTTGTATGGCGAATGTTGTTGTCAGTGCACTGTAAATGCTCTTGGAGCCAGGCTGTGGTCATCTCCTTTAGGTATTTATCAGCATTGATAAAGTTTAACAGCATTGATTCTAGCCTGGATCCAGAGGAATGTTATCTTTATAGGTGACTGCATAGGCATTTATGAACCTGCTTTTGATTGAGACGGGTTAAGGAACAGGGTTTGAGGCCTGTTTGACATTATAGGGGATGAGACTGGAACTATGTTGGGCCTTTCTACTGCTGGGAGTAATGGTTCCTGATCATCAGAAGCTAGAGGGACACTGTAATATTGGTATTCATCACCCAGGATAAAAGCCTGGCATTTGTTAACTCTCTGATCCAGACTGAGCAATTTCAAGGTTGTTCCTCTCTATCTCCTGTGACACAGAGCTACAAAGTTCTCCAGAGTTGGGATTTTTATTAAATCACCTAAGTTAGAATTAGTGTTAGTTACAAACCACTGGGACCATCAGTCATTTCACTTTTTTTTTTTTTTTTTTACCATGTCCAACCATCATTTTATATTTGCTTCCAGAAGCTGGCCTTATAAATCTTAATTGAAGGTTTTCTTAGCTACTGAATTTAAGCTGTCACCTATTATAGCTTCGTTGAAATGTCTATGTCCATTAAAACCTTACTAAAATGCAGTATCTATTACCTTTGTAGCTCATGTTGCATTTATCTCTACAAGCATCATTAATAGGGGGAGGGTAGATATCTGCTGGCAGCGTAAAGTTCCCTGACAGGTGGCGGTAAGCAGCAATGGCTGGCTTTTCTCTCCCCACAGCTTTAGTTGTATCTTTAAATTCCTGGAACTGTAGTTTGCTAGATACAGGATATCTAGAATACATTAAACAAAAGTCAACCTTTGATTCTCATTCCAAGTCATAAAGGGGTAAAATACTCATGATCTTTTTCTCAGATGATTCATATTTTAAGAAACAGCATAAAGTAGTAAAAGTTCAGTTTGTTGGCATAATTCAACTTAGTCTTTGAAAATGTAAGAAAAAAAATGCATACCTAAATTCATGAACAAAGGAATGTGTGTTGATTCTAAATTGCATTTCTGATATTTCCATGTCGAAGCGGATGGAATTTAAATCCAATATGTCTGCCTTGGCATTATTGAATCGTGTTTTAAGCATTTGCTTTCTATAACTAGATTGACTAGGAAATGAACTTGAGAAGGTGAGAATTTCAGATGAAGATCTAAAAGTATGACTAAGTGAGAGATTTAAAAGTAGAGAGCTGAAAATTATGTAAAATCGACCTTCAGAATACTGCAGCATCAAATATTATCACTGCAGTGACACCAATCAAAAATATTGTCAAATTCTTTAGTCATGGGGAATAAAAGAATCAAATAGGGTACTTGGATATAAATCAGTGACATGTTCCAGCTCTAAACAATTTAGATACTATTAAAGTTTCACAGTTGCTGGCAGGCAGGCCACAATAAGGGTTAAAACACTTACCGATTGTGATACTCTGTCTTGATAACCTTATTAATCCTTCAGAGGCACTAGAGAAAATAGCTAACAATGGAGAACAAGTTATAACTGATGCAATGTGTTTTATCCAGTTGTAATCTCTTCTCAATTATTCAATTAAAACCTTTCAGATTTCTTGGTATCATTCATCTCTAAGAGTGTTGGCAGTATTTCTGCTGATTCTAAGAGAGCAGCTGGTCATTATCAATTTCTCCTCTCCTTTTCTGTCAGTTACAATCAGAAGCCCTTCCAGGGCAGGACCTTCTTTGTGTGCTTGCTTCCCTTATATCCCTCATACCTGGTGCAGGGCTCTACCCAGGGCTCTATGTAGCGGGATTTTTAAATGCAGTTTATTGTGTTGGTGGAGATATTTCTGAGGACACATCAATGGTTAGGAGTGAGTAGGAAGACATTTTTTATTTTTCATTCTTTGGAAAGACTATGATCCGGAAGTATAAATAAATATGCATTATCCAATCTGTCTATATCTTTTTTTAACACTTTTTTTTTACATTTATTTATTTTTGAGAGACAGAGTGAGACAAAGTGAGAGTGGGGGAGGGGCAGAGAGAGAGGGAGACACAGAATCTGAAGCAGGCTCCAGGCTCCGAGCCATCAGCACAGAGCCCGATGCGGGGCTTGAACTCATGAACCACGAGATCATGACCTGAGCCAAAGTCGGATGCTCAACCGACTGAGCCACCCAGGAGCCCCCAATCTGTCTATCTCTTAGCAATGTTTTTAACAGAAAGCCATCATCTTTCTTTGTTGTCATGTTATTTATGCATATAGAAAATTCCTGTTATATTTTTTATCGTGAATTTCAGAGAAACTACTACATTTTTAATAGATATTTTACTGTTTTAAAAACACTTTTTAGAGGGGTCTTTACCTAATGCTAACAGAGATGTTTTTAGAGACAGTAAGTACATACAGTGTGTTATACAATTTTTATGTAGTAGAGCTACATGAGATTAATTAAAAAACAATTACTGCATAAAAGTTACTGCTACTTATTCATTCATTCATTCATTCATTCATTCGACAAGCATTTATAGTCTGGGTGTAGCAGTGAATAAAAGTGTTCCTTATCCCCATGGAACTAATGTGCTTGGCGGGGGGGGGGGGGGGGGGGAAGATATAATAACCAAAACAAATAAAGGATATAGAATATAAATTATGGTAATTTCTGAAGAAAAACATAAAGCAAGTAAGGGTGATCAGGAGTTTAAGGTAGAGGTGTTGTAACTTTATGTAGGCTGTCAAAGAAGCCTTTATTGAGAAGGTGGCGTTTGATTCAAGACCCTAAGAAGGTGAGGAAGCTCACCATTCAGCTCTTTGAGGATGAGCATTGTGGGCAGTAGAACTGAAAGTGCTCAGAGGTAGGAACTGTTTGACAACCAGCCAAGGGGCGAGTGTGACTGGAACTGAGCAAATAGGGGGAGAGTAGACAAAGGTGAGGTCATAGAAGGCAGAAGAATGGTTGTGTAATGCTGTGCTGGCCCTTGCAAGACAGTTTTCTTTTATTTCAAGGGATGCAGGAAGCCACTGGAGGGTTTTGAATATAGTCTGAAGATATTTTTAGAACCTAGAATAACTGAATGTAGTAGCTTATTAAATCAACAGAATTATTGAAGAGGGGAAGATTCTGAATCATATTCTTCTTGGGAATTCTTTGGAATGAAACTTCCTTTGATAATACTATCAGAAATAGATTATATAGAATCTTTTATATTTTGTACAAAACTTAGATGTAATAATTTAAAGGGTGGCCATATTCAGATACTCTTGTAGTATCAGTGCTCTTTTATTTTAATACGCATGATGTGGATCAAAATCTGGAGGGTCGTAAATGGTGTGAGGTAAACTATTATCTCTAAAGCAGGGGACCCTCACAGTCTCCCATGGAAACACATTCCATTGCATAGATACCAGCATAGATATTGTTGCTGCATAGATATCCGCACCAAGAAACTCCCTTTAGAAGGGATCACTAATGATTTGATAAAAGCAACTGAGAAGTGTGGACAAGAGTCAAACCAGTTTTCCCTTTTAGGCGAAAGAACTCTGGAGTCATAGGAAACTATACTCATCTATCTACATATCTATGACAATGAATGAGTTACTTAACTTCCCAGAGCTACAGTTCTTTTCCTCTCTGAAGTGGAAATAAGAATTTTCACATCATATTAGGAAGATTCCTTTAAAAATTTAACTAGAAGCTCCCTAAACAATGCTGGCAGTGTTAAGTATACAATAGATTTTGGTTTATTTCCTCCTCGTCCTGACCATCTTACTATTATTTTTTTGAATCTTGTGATGGGAGCATAATTGTTCTTTTTTTCCCCTCCCAGCTTAATTGAGATATAATTGGCATATAACACTGTATAACTTTAACGTGTACATGCCCTGATTTCATATACATATATATTACAAAATGATTATCACACTAAGATTAGTTAATATATCTATCTACCTCACATAGTTATACTTGTGTGTGTGTGTGTGTGTGTGTGGTGAGAACTTTAAAAATCTACTCTTAGCAACTTTCAAACATACAATACAGTATTATTAACTATAGTCACCATTCTGTATGTTACATTCCCAGGACTTATTCATCTTATAACTGGAAGTTTATATGCCCTTTTTGACCACCTTCCCCCATGTCCCCCACTTCTCCCATACTGCACCCTTACCCCTGGCAACCTGAAATCTGTTCTCTGTTTCTAGGAGTTTGATTTTTAAAGATTTCACATGTAAGTGATATCATACAATATTTGTCTTTTTCTGTCTGGTTTATTTCATTTAGCATAGTGCTCTCAATGTCCATCCATACTTTTAGATTTGGCAGGGTTTCTTTGTTTTATATGGTTGAATAATACTCCAGTGTGTGTGTGTGTGTGTGTGTGTGTGTGTGTGTGTGTGTGTGTGTATGTATAAAACCACTTTTCTTTGGAAGAAAACACCTAGGACTTACTCTTTTAACAACTTACCTATATATCATACAGCAGTGTTAGCTATAGTCATAATGCTGTACATTACATCTCCAGTACTTACTTCTCTAATTGTAAGTTTATACCTTTTGACTGCTTTCCTCTAATTCCTCCTTCCCCATGCCCACCTCTGGCAACCACAAATCTGATCTCTTTTTCTGAGTTTTTTTTCCTTTTTAGATTCCACACATAAGTGAGATTATATAGTATTTGTCTTTCTCTGACTTATTTCACTTAGCATAATGACTTCAAATTCTATCCATGTTGCAAATGGTAGAATTTCTCATTTTTCATGGCTGAATAATATTCCGTTGTGTATGTATATACCACAGCTTTTTTATTCATCTATTCATGGATACTTAGGTTGCTATCATGTCTTGGCTACTGTAAATAAATGCTTCTGTGAAGATGAGGGTGCAGATATTTTTTCAAGTTAGTGTTTTTGTTACCTTTGTATATATTCCCAAAAGTCAAATTTGCTGACTGGTATGGTAGTTCTACTTTTACTTTTTTACAGAACCTCCATACTGTTTTCCAATGTGGTTACACCCATCTGCTTTTGAGCCAGCAGCACATGAGCGTTCCCTTTTCTCCATATCCTCGCCAACACTTTCTACCTCTTCTTTTTGACGATAGCCATTCTAATTGGTGTGAGGCGATAACTCATTGTGATTCTGATTTACATGTCCCACATGATTAGTGATGTTGTGTACCTTGCCATGTACCTGTTGGCCATGTGAATATCTTGTCAGGTGCCTTGACAATTTTTTAATTGGATTATTTGTTTGATTGCTGTTAAATTGTGTAGGTTCCTTATATATTTTGAATACTAACCCTTTATCAAGTATGTGGTTTGCAAATATTTTCTCCTATTTCATTCATTTTTAGCACCTTGATTCTTCCCCTTTCGTATCCTACTTGGGCATCATGGCATTTATGTCTGGAAGGAAGCATGAGGGACTTCTACTTCAACAATCCATCTAAAGCTTAGCTGCCAACTAAATACAAATTATAGATTTGTCAACCAGAAATTGAGAACTTAACTATGTCCATGATATTAGCCATCTCACTTTTGGAAAATTGAGGTAGTTTACTGTAGCATTAAGTTTGCATTTAATAGGTCAAAGTCCATCTTCTGGGGCCAGTCAGGGGGAAAATTCTAATATCTTTAGATGTGACAGCCTTACAAGTTTTGAAAGCATCTGAGAAATTTGTAGAATTTTCTCTTCTGACAGCGTCTTTTGCCTCTTCAACTAATCTTTGCATAACATGGCTTTGTTTCTTCTCATCTTTTTGATGACTTCCTTTTGAATGTATTCCAGTTTACCTCCCTTCTTGAAGAGTGTGGCTTAGATGTGGTTTGATATAGAGGTGATAGAATGGAATTATTATTTCCCTTGATCTGGACAAAATATTCTATTAATGCAGCCAAGAACTGCATTAGCCCTTTTGGCACCCACTACTCAGTGTTGATTTATATCAAGCTCCCTGTCAATTAATCCTACTGGGACTTTTTTATTTATATTCTTGGTAAGCTAAGCCTTTGACATCCATATAAGTTTAGTTGCTGTTTGGAATGAAAGAAAGGATTCCACATTTTTTCTAATTCAATTTCATCTTGCGAGTCCATTGTTCCACCTTTTGGGATCTTTTTGGGTCCTGATTCTATCATCTTTTAGGAATTAATAATTTTAGAACTGAGCTCAAATAGTCTAGTAATATTCTTTTAAGGACTATTCTTTAAAAGCCTGCCTTCAGAAACTACCAAGGAATTTTAAAAGCTGGTTTATTATAGAAAGTAAAAGAATGGATCTGGGTAGCACCCAGACAGGATTTCAAGCCTGGGCTCTGCCACTCTCCACTGGAATTTACTTAGTTAACAGATTTAGCAATGTGACACATTATCCTAGGCACTTAGGACAGATCAGTAAGTGATACAGACAAAAACACTTGTGTTTCAGGAGCTTCTAGCAGAAGAAGAGACCTTGGAAAAGTAATATATATATATATGCTCTCCATACCTAAGTTTTCTTAACTGAAAATGTAGGTAAATATACTACTCCATAAAATTGTATATTTGTCAGTGTTCTCCAGAAAAACAGATAAATAGGATGTATATATACACTTAAGAGTATAGTAATTTATTATACATAATTGGCTCACGTGATTATGGAGGCTAACAAGTCCCCTAATCTGCAGTCAGCCAGCTGGGGACCCAGGAGGGCTGACAGTATAGTTCTAGTTGGAAGGCTGACAGGCTCAAAACCCGGGAAAAACCAGTGTTTCAATTTGAGTCCAAAATCAAGAAAAAGCTAATGTGCCAGTTTGAAGGCTGTCAGGGAAGAGGAATTCTCTCTTACTTGGTGAACAGTCAGTTTTTTTGTTCTATTTTGGCCTTTGATTGGATGGGTCCCACCCACGTTAGGGAAAGCAATCTGCTTTGCTCAGTCTGTCAATTTAAATGTTAATATCCTCCAAACACTTCCTCACAAAAACGTGCAGAATAACGTTTGGTCAAATATCTGGATACCTTGTTGTCCCGTCAAATTGATATATAAAATTAGCTACTACAAATGGTGGTGAGGATTATAGCAGTTATTGTATATAAAGGGTTTTAGCATAGTGAACTCTTAAGTAATGATGGTTATCATTTGCATGAAGTGCTTTTTTCAAATCACCTCTCCCCTGTTAAGAACGGAGTCATTGCTCTCTGGTGCTCACACAGTAATTTTGACACTCTATTGGAATGAGATTCCATTTGCTATTTGGTCCTGGGAAGTAATCAAGTTATAGTGTATTGTTGGCTAATAGCTGTTTCTCTGCTAGTGCCTATTTCAGGGCTCTGTGAAAACTTACTCTCTGCCTCACATGTTTGAGGCAAGGGAATCAACTGCAGACATCTTGCTGCCATCTGGACAAGCCTACAATGATGAAATAGTTATGAAGGTGTCTGATTCTTTCAATAATTTTTGGCAGTGCTTCCTTTTTAAAGAAAATACAAGATTTGGAAAGGTTTAAAAAAGACTGAAAGGTAGGTTCTTTCCCCCCCCCCCCCCCCACCTCTTTTCTGAACTCACTGCAGGTGTAGTTCACTTGACTTACAGCTCACTCAGTAATTATCATTTCAGGGTAAGACTGACTCATAATACTGCCAAATAATTCATACGTGTAAAAATGCCGGTTGCCTCATTTACTTGTTACACTAACACTTGTCAACCTCAGCAGCAGCTTTCAGCTCTGTTAAATGTTGTTTAAATGTGAGGGATCTAAAATGAAATTGAAGCACCCTGCATTTGATAATAAATCAAATATGAATTTAATACTCTACTCAAAGGCAGCATGGTTAGTAAGGCTGGAAAGTAAAACTGACAGATTTTATGCGTTGACTGCAGTGAGGATTTGATTGGGATTCTGATTATCTTTTAAAGATTGAGATCTAATGATTTTTAAGAGTTACATATGAGAAAAATATTTTGGAGTAAATTATATCGAACTGCCATTAATAAATGATGAAAATATGTGAAAGAAAAATTACTTTCTAGAGGGAAGCAAGCACTATCAAATTGTAAACTTTATATTTTGTTTTACTTTTCATTATGAGAAGTTTCATCCATAGTAAAGGTAGAAATAAAAATATTTGTGTCAAGTATATTAAAGTGTATTAGTATTTTGCAATATTTGCTTACCTACTTTTTTAAACTTCATTTTTAAACTTACGTTTGGTCTGTATTTTTTTAAGTTTATTTATTTCGAGAGAGAGAGAGTGAGTAGGGGAGGGGCAGAGAGGGAGAGAGTCCCAAGCAGCACTGTGTAGTCAGTG
>NW_024412405.1:46732583-46753618 GCF_014898765.1 Herpailurus yagouaroundi | reverse complement strand
AAAAAAAAAAAAAAAAAAAAAAAAAAAAAAAAAATTAAAAAAAAAAAAAAGGGGCGCCTGGGTGGCGCAGTCGGTTAAGCGTCCGACTTCAACCAGGTCACGATCTCGCGGTCCGTGAGTTCGAGCCCCGCGTCGGGCTCTGGGCTGATGGCTCAGAGCCTGGAGCCTGTTTCCGATTCTGTGTCTCCCTCTCTCTCTGCCCCTCCCCCGTTCATGCTCTGTCTCTCTCTGTCCCAAAATAAATAAATAAACGTTGAAAAAAAAATTAAAAAAAAATTTTACCTTTTTCTAATGCATAGCTGTAAGTGTAGGACATTTACAAGCAGAAAATATTTTACTTTTTTTTTTTTCCTGGGGAGAGGTAAAGTCCCACCAAAGTTAAGCAATGTACAGAAATTGGTAGCCTTTACCATAATTTAATTTTTTTACTTTAATTTTTTGGTTTATTTATTTTGAGGGGTCGGGGGGAGGCTGGCAGAGAGAGAGGGAAGGAGAGAGAATCACAAGCCTCACATGGGGCTCGATCTCACAAACCACAAGATCATGACCTGAGCCAAAATCAAGAGTAGGATGTTTAAGTGACTGAGCCACCCGGGTGCCTTATACTATAATTTTTAATAATTTTTAAGTGAGGAATTGACTACTTCTATAGTTTTCTCTGGTTGTTTTTCCTAATTGCTCCCATAAATGAAAATTCTTCCCAAATAGGTGAGTATGATGAGTCTCAATAAGAAGAAGCAAAGGGTACTGCTGTTCTAAGAAAGCCTTTAGCAAAGCTTTTCCAGGACGTACCTTTGTGTACACAAGGAAGGTAAGGGCTAGCTGACAGTGTAGTGGGGTGGATTTGTGGCCCCTGGTGGGGGGCAAATGGCAGTGTTAGAGCCACATGGATGATGTATGAATTCTGGGTCTGATTCTTAAGTGGTCAGTTGCCTTTGGGCCGATCACAGCTCTGCTAAGCCACAGGTGTCTCCATATCTGTAACGTGAATGTAATAATATCTGCCTCATGGGACTGTTGTGAGGAGTAGCTACAATAGGGAAAAGTTTGTTGTAGGTACTCAGTAATGGCAGCTAGCCGATGTTGTTGTTTTTTAAAACGCTATAATAGAAAGCATATTCATGAAGTTCGCAGACATAGGGAGGTGGTATCAAAATCTCTCCTTCCCGTTTGCTGCCGTGTGCCCTTGGGCGTGTCCCTCAGCCTCACAGTACCCCCAGTGTCCTTGGCTCAGAAGTGGGTTTAACACAGTCTACTCCCTCAGCATTGTTTTGGGGAGCTAGTATAAATGCTGTGGGCATATTGTGACTCCTAATAACTTATTCAAAGTCTTTTGCAGTGTTAATTGACCAGTTTCAATCTCTCATGGTATGTTTGCAGTTTAATGATATGAGGCTTAGTCTTCTTGATATTTTTGCCAATATTTTGGTAAAGATGTAAAGAACAGGTATATAAAACTTGAAAATAGCTAAGTTTAGACTAGAAACTTATCAGTAGTCTAGAATATAGGTTAAAACCAACAAAATAAAATTTATAGGGGGAAAACTGATTAGCATGGTAGTTTTAGCTGACTCTCATTTTGTATAAACTTTTTGTTTTTTTTTCTAAAGTAGGCTCCAGGCCCAGTGTGGGCTTGAACTCACAACCCCTGAGATCAAGAGCCGCATATTCTACTGACTGAGCCAGCCAAGTGCTCCATGACTCTCATTGTCTTAAGAGCCAACCATGTGACTATCAAAAAAATATTTTATTTTAGGCTAATTAATTCAGGTGTGAACTGTGGACTAAGGGATATAAAGGTTGCTCTGTAGCTAAACTGGTCAGACCAATCTGGAATTTTGTGTTTTTACCAGGATTCCACGTTTTATGAAGGTGGTAAAAAGGCTAAGCAAGGTTTCTCAGTTTTGGCACTGTTGATATTTTGAGGGAACAGCTGTCCTGTGCATTGTAGATGATCAGTAGTATCTCGGGCCTCTACCCACTAGATGCCAGTAGAATCTTCAGTACCCCCTCCCGGACCCAGCATGACAACAAAAAGTATCTGTAGACATTGCCAAATGTCCCCTGTGAGGCAAAATCACCCTGGTTGAGAAGCAACCTCCTGCTGGAGGATAGTGAAAATGAAGGTCCTAAGGAAAGTGAAGGGTTGAGAAGGTGTGATTAAGAAGGATGATAAGGCCAGGTGCCCTTCATTCCAAAGACTCCACGAGTTCCATAATTTTCTTTTGTTTACATTTTGGTCTCTTTTAAAATCGGTCTTCCTGGGGCACCTGGTGGCTCCATCAGTTAAGCATCTGACTCTTGGTTTTGGCTCAGGTCATGATCTCGTGGTTCATGGGTTCCAGCCTGTCGGGCTCCATGCTGACATTGTGGGGCCTGTTTGGGATTCTTTCCCTCTCATTCTGCCCC
Organism: Herpailurus yagouaroundi; assembly: GCF_014898765.1. Taxonomy (NCBI): domain Eukaryota; kingdom Metazoa; phylum Chordata; class Mammalia; order Carnivora; family Felidae; genus Herpailurus; species Herpailurus yagouaroundi. The sequence continues at coordinate 46,751,209 of NW_024412405.1, read as the reverse complement.
CCCCTCCCTCAAAATAAATAAATAAACATAAAAAAAAAAATAAAGTAAAATGTCTTTCCATTAAACTGAACTGTTGGCAGTCAGGGCTTGTGTTATATTTTTTAATTTTTGTTTTTAGCATGAGGAATTGCTCCTGGTACATTCTAGGTTCTCAATATTTTATAAAATAAAGTGAACTAAACTGGAGAAGAAATGACTTGATGTGGACAGTTACTGAAAAGACATTTTTAGATACTTGGAGAGCTGCCAAAAGGAAGATTATATTAGACTATTCTATGGAAGAGAGATGGGGTGCTTCTGCAGAGGGCAGAGCTAATAGCAATGGAAAAAAGTTATGGAGACATATATTTCACTTCATTTTAAGGTCACACTTTTAAACAATATCTTACTTATTTAGCAGCAGCAATTTTTGAAATCATCTTGATTCACATTGCAATGAGAGTGTTGTGTAATGGAAATGTAGCTACATTATTACTAGGATTCTGAGATATGTAACTTTGTGAGCTTTATGAAAATATTCATGAAGTACAAAATTTTTGGTTTCTCTATTTAAAATGGTCTAAATTTGTATTAACAACTCTTAAATAATTGAAAATAAAGCATGTGGACAGAGACATAAGAAAAAAGTAAGAGAAAGGAAAGAAAAGAATATTTCCTTTTTAAATATATTTTGGAACTTTTTTGATGTGTAGTGAAAATAAGAGGAAACATCTATTGAATGCTCACTGTATCACCGTCATTATGCTGTGCTTTAAAAATACATTTTCATTTAATCCCTACAACACCTCAATGAAATAGGTATTTTTATTTTTCCCATTTGTATATGAAGACAAAATAATTTTTAATTACAGAAGATAAGCCTTTTAAAAAAAACTAGTAGAGTTATAAATAAAGTATGTATTTTCTTCAAAGTTGTTACTTTGGAAGTAGGTATTGAACTTTTTATTTATTTCAATAATTTGTCGGTCCTGTTAATAATTTTGGAATTGTATTAGGTGTCATTTTTTCAGAGTTAAATGTTCACTATCTGTATCTGAATACACAAACTGTAATGCACATGATTCATCCCTGAAAAGCGTCATTCTTCAGTTATAATACAGTTCATAAAACCACAGTCCCTTACCTCACTTATCTGACAATTTTCGTTTTCTGGTCAGTATGAGAACAAATACCAAACACTTTTAGTTTCCCAAAACATATTCAAAAATAGCGTAGGAACTCAGATTATAAGATTATTCTCAAATTATGTTTAATACTGACTTTAGGTCTTCCTTAGTAATTTACCTGCGGTTAGATCTCGAAAATAAAGAATCTTGGTATGTAGGGAAGGGGCTTTTGTGTTTGTTTTTTGAGTATAGTTGACACACAATGTTACATTAGTCTCGGGTGTATAAAACAATGGTTCAGCTTCACTATATGTTATGCTGTGCTCACACAAATGTAGCTACCATTACCAGACAACACTATTATGACATCATTGACTATATTCCCTATTCTGTCAGCACAGAGCCTGATGTGGGGCTCAAACCCACAAACTGTGAAATCATGACCTGAGCCGAAGTCGGATGCTTAACTGACTGAGCCACCCGGACACCCCCTTTATTTCCATTTTTAAACAGAGTTGCCAGACTTAGTAAACAAAAATACAGGATATCTAGTTAAAATAGGAATTTCATGTAAACAATAAATTATTGTTTTAGTATAAATATGTCTCAAAGACTGTACATACATAATAAAAATTTTATGTTGTTTAAATTCAAAGTTAAATTTAAACTTAACTGAGTATCGTGTATTTTATCTGGAAATCCTGCATAAGAGAAACATAGGTGGATTAATCCTAAAGCTAATGAAGCTTAAGTTTTTAGGGTCCCTTACTTACAAGAACATTTTAATCTAATGTTGTAATTGTAATTATATAGTTTTTTTTCTTTAAAGGGCTTTCTCCCCAATTATGTACATCTTAAACTCCACAAAGCGTGAATCTGCCCCTGCAGGGGAGTAATACGAGGAGACAGTAGACAAGGTGAAGGATGAAGTAAATGCAGCCGACTCAAGAGGATTGTTGATGCCCTCGTCATGTTCGGAAATTATTTTCCAGGAGCTGATTAAATAATCAGTGGGCCTTGAGGCACCTTTGTAGTTGAAACTTCACTGTCATTATATAGGCAAGAGACAGAGGAATAAGTTTTGCACTGTTGATATAGCCTCAGAGTGAGTAATCTAAATGCTCTGAGAAATTGAGTAAAACTTCTTTTTCCATGGATACAGTCAGCAGGTGAAGAGTCAACAGTTTCTTTTCCACTCATCAAAATAAGTCAGCTTTTCAGATATTGTAGACTTTAATCCCTAAAGGAAATTAAAAAAAAAATTTTTTAACATTTTTTAATTTTCTTTTTGAGACAGAGAGAGACAGAGCATGAACGGGGGAGGGGCAGAGAGACAGGGAGACACAGAATCGGAAGCAGGCTCCAGGCTCTGGGCCATTAGCCCAGAGCCTGACGCGGGGCTCGAACTCACGGACCGCAAGATCGTGACCTGAGCTGAAGTCGGACGCTCAACCGACTGAGCCACCTAGGCGCCCCATCCCTAAAGGAAATTTTAAAATAAAAATGAGAAAAGCAAAATAGAATGGTCTCTAGAGGAGCAGATCTGACTTGGTGCTAAGGTCCATTTATAGGAAAGGTAAAAAGTAAATATCGTCTCTCTTCTTTATGTAGTGTGCTGCTTTGTCTAATCACAGAATTAACGACTGAACTAACTCTAGTGCATTTAATAGAGATGCTTGTCTTTTTTAAATCACTCCAGATACCACCTGGTTTTCAGAGTCCACAGTTTTGGGATGTTGAAATGGTGTTGACTGAGTTTTGGGGTCAGATATTTTGGCTCCAGGAAGGACACAAACTGTAGAGAAGTTCCCATTCAGTGGCTGATGTGCATTAAAGGATTATACAAAAATTACATATAAGTCATGGACTCTTTTTCATTGAGAAATGAATTCAGCAAATACCAGTTGTGTGTCTCCTGAATGCCAAGAACTGTGTTAATAACGGGGTTGCCTTGAGTTTTCAGTATTTAACTGTGAACTGAGTACTTAATTAGGCTTTTAGACTATAGAAGTGAACACCATATATTTGGCAAGATAGAGCTGGTCCTACACTATGCATAATATGGCACTGGATAATTGTTCCCAATGTTTTACTCCTTTGTCTTAGTGCCTAGTGCTCACTAGCATATGTGTAATATATACCATGACCCCATTGAATGGGCTTGACTATTTTAACCACTGGAATGTCAGTGGGCATGATGCAACAGAGGTTTCAAATGTGTTTGTGTAGTTTGGCTGGCCTTCTTGTACTATCGTGACCCACCATGAGAGGGATGTGCACCTGGAAGCTGCTGGTCATAGAAGAATGGTAAAAAACAAAAACAAAAACAAAAAACCCCAAAAAACCATAAAGGAGATAAATCAGTGGTTATGGTTATAAGTCACTGAGATTTAAGGTTGTTTTTATCCAGCATTATGATGGCAATAGCTGATTAATACAAGCAGTATCACAAATATACAAATAAATATACCATAGGGTAGATTGAGATGTGTTTAGACAGAGATACAGAATACATTATGATTTTTGGTGGTAGGTAGGCGTACCTTTGTCTGTGGTATCATCAGATGTTTGACAGAAACCGTCTTCAAGCTAGGCCTTGACAATTTCTACTGGCAAAAAATGTCCTAAGGATTAACAAATAGTTCAGGTCATCTAAATCTTTGTGGATGGGGCGGAATTGGCTCATCTATCAAAGACCTTTCTTTGGATCATTTCTTTGATTATTCAGGATCAAAGTCCTGAGTGTGGTGTTGACTTCCTTAGGAAGCTGTAAAGCATATCTGAGTATGAGTCTTATGAATGAGTGCTCTGCATAACAGAAGCTTCTGAAGCCATCCCAGAGTCCCTCCAAAATCTTACTTCTGTTTATGATGGGAACTGGAGGAGGAATCCAGTAGCCCAGCACTATTTAGAACTCGTACACTCCAGCATTCTGCAGCTGGCCAACAGAGCAGCCAAGGCTTCTAGGGCCTGTTTTGTTCTATCTGGAGAACCATATGGGGTTCTTTTAGATTTAATTTCTTTATTCTATGCCTCTGCCATATAGGTTCCTCATTTACTTTCTCTCTTAATCTGCACATGAACCTTTTGACATCAGTGTTATCATTCCCATTTTATTGGTGAGAGAATTGAGGACCAGAGAAGTTACATGACATGGTCAAGTTACTTATCAACTAAATGGCTTGACTTTGTTTCTTTACATCAGATCATTAAGTACCTGTTCTTTAATAGGAAACTGGTCTTATTTAAGGTCCTTATGGAACTTGTCTAGAAACAACTTGAAAGTATGCAAGATGTTCTTGAGCAATTTTATACATAAAAATGCTAATTAGAAAAGCTAGGTTTATTAGGTATACCTGTTTTTTCCATGGAAAACTCCAGAAGGGTGTGGAGAAAGATTGTCCTGAGCTAATCTGTGCTCACTGGTCTGGCTTCTAGAAATTCTAGCCCACATGAGCCTAAATTCACCTCTTAAATTTTTGGAAGTTGGCTTAATATTTGATTAGTTTTCAAATTATTTTTACAATTTGGGAGTAAAGAAAATTATTTAGCAATTGATGTGATGAGTTGTTTCATTCCTGGGGTCTTTAATCTGCTTCATTTATTTGCTACCTGGTACGGTGCAAGATTTTCATTCATTATATTCTATAAGGTTTTATGCTTCTTTACCTCACAAATAATATCTCTCCCTATGCAGGCTGCTGTAAGCATTATCTGTTAAAGCATACCTGCTAGAGACCTTAAAATTGGAATTCAGAGCCTGGAAGTAAGGGGTCCTTTATAGATAGCCTAGGACTTTGAAATTAGTTTTTCCTTATGATTCAATAAGCCTTGAATCTTGTGACCCTGATTTAATATTTATTGAGTTCCCACAAAGTGCTAAACCTTCAGGATGCAGGACAAATTCCATTTTTTTGGATTAAGTTTTTACTTGATTTAATTTGTCTTATTTATATTTATTGAAGTACCAGCAATATTGTTACAGATGTACTCACAGATCCATTTCACATGGATCATGGTCAAGTAATGAAGAAAAAGAAAAACTCACGCACCCTCATGCACACAAACTATGAATGTTCTATAGGAACATTAATTTGCCCATTGATTCCATATAACTGGTGGCTCACCTTTTTCCTTGCAAAGTATAGAGACTGATAATGCTTTGATTTCTGGTTTTATTGTAGAAGTTTAATATGATCTTTGAGACTTCATGGCCTTCCTATTATTATGCTAATCAACAAGACTGCTTCAGGTCCATTTTGAAAACGAATCCTCTTCTCCATTACAAAAAAAAATAACCTCAATTTTCCCACTCAAATTTGTCATCTTAATGTGAAACATAACAACTTCTAATTTGAAGACGAATTATGAAGGGATTAATCAATAGCAATTGTTGCCTTCTTAAAGTTCTTTCTCTTTATAGATAAATTATAGACATTTACCATTGGCAGCTCTTCTGTAAAATTGTGTTGGGGGTCCCAGGTCTGCATTTAATGTCAGAGAAACAACAGGCAGTATTCAAAGTCAATAGAACTGAATGTCTCCAGTTCAGCAATGTGGAACTGAAGATCATTAACGGATTGAAAAGTTACAAAATAAAGTTTCTAAAGATATTTGGAACACTGAGCATTCTGCATAAAATCCATAATAGGACTAGTGGTCAGTGTTCCATAAAATGCCTGCGTTAAAATTAACTGTTGGTACTTTATTTTTAGAACTTGATTCTTTGTTCATTGTGGTTTGGGACAGGCCAGATGTTAGTCCAATTTCTAGTTCTTTATCATTAAAGCTGTAGATGTAATAAAAAGAGAACTCCTTAACCTGAAAAACAAGATGAACTCGTTAAAACGGTCCTATGTACATTATGTGACATAAAAAACATAGAAGTATTAATAGGATAAAAATAAAAGTTACAGTTTCAGTATTTTTCTCCAGCATCTCAGTTCATCATCTTGAAAATCCCTGAAGTAAGTGAACCCGATTTAGAAGCCACTGCTTCTGAGCCCCTAACTCAACTTTGTGGTATTTTAGATAATCTGGAGGGATCCCAGTACTTGTGTTTGCTATTATTATATAGCTGAGCTCAGGTTTCTAATTATTCTTCTTTTGTTTGTTTGTTTGTTTGTTTCTAGAAGATAGCTCTTATAAAAACTTAAATATAAACACCTAATTGTAGAAGAAACTTCAGTATAAGCCTCTGTGTCCATCCAGGTGACTGGAGAAGCAGAGGAAGTCAGTTTGCAGAACGACAAAGAGTGGGAAGAACTCAGCAGACAGGAAAGTGGAACAGAGTGAAGAGACTGGGAGCCTGTCTAAGTCCCTGGCTTTAGTTGTTCAGAGGTCCTGTACCATAATAAGTAATAAAATCCTGTACCATTACATCGAATTTCCACTTTGGAACGTAAGCCAGTTTGAATGGGCTTCTAGTACGTCTTCCGCAAAGAGCATGAGGGAGGACACTGGGCAGCTTCCACAGTTTATGGCCCTTTGGAGATTGTAGCAGGTCAGTCACTCTGGACCTTGACCTTGTGAAAAGAGAAAATTTAACAAGGGCAGAAGTGACTTTGCTCTGGAAAGATCACAGTTGATAATTTTAGGTCTTCAGTTCTGTAAGTAAAAAAATGAAGAACTGGTGATACTCTCACATATTTAATTTCTGCTTCTAAAAGAGGAGATTCAGTTTAGTAAAAACAATTTTTGGAAGCATAATCATCTGAATGCAATTTTAATTGGCAGAAAGGCTCTTATCTGTTGAAACACTTTAAGAGGTTCTTGCTTACCATGAAAGCACCGATGGCATTGGCAGTGGCCTTCCTTAATAAAATACCCAGCTGACTTGCATTGCCATCTGGCCATGGCTGTTTGGGAGACAGGACTCAATAGGCCTAGTAAAAAGTCTCAGGCAGCTTTTTCTTAGTCCTAATTTATTTGAATTGGTCCAGAGGAAGAATAAAAATTTCATATAATCAGTCTCTTAAGTTGATTCTTGATCTTTATTCATTTCCAGCCAAAAGGTTTTCTTAAAGCTTCCCTTTCAAGGGAAGGGACAAATAGAAATAGCATGGTCACAGTGGTCAGGCTTCTCCTGTTCCCACTCTGCCCTGCACTGTGTAGGTGGCCAGTCCATGCTGGGCATTCTGGCCAAAGGCAGCTTCCGGAACTTTTCTGTGCCCCACCTGCTGTTCTCTGCACTGAGATCAAATGAAGTGTGACGACACCTTCACACCCTAGCAGATTCAGGGCAGAAGTCACCTGACCTCTTGTCTAGATGCCCCTGTCCCAGGCTCATTTTCCCCAGCCCAGCAGAGAAACTTTAACCTTTCAGAGGAATGAGATCAGCCACTGAAAAGTATTATCATAGAATGAGAGAGAAGAAACAAAACCAGAGCATACACAAAAAGTTTTAAAAGAGAAAGAAAAAATAAATTTTCTAATTAAGTCATTTTTAACAGTTTCCCAAAAGAGAGCTTAAGTGTTCTTGTTTGCATGTTTTATAAGAATTAAAGGAGGAGCTGAAGGGCATTTATGGATATTTCATGATGGAAACTGAGGTTGATTCAGGGTCTTTTAAATTGCCTTTGGCAGTGCTCTCAAACAGCGGTCACTAAAGGTGATTTTGTGTCAGGGGCCACAAGTTTCAGCTTTCTGGTTTGCTCTGAATCTTCAAATCACTCTGGAATTAAAATAACTATATTAATCCAGTGGTTCCTCTGAGCTACTTTAGGAACTGATCTTAATTTTGTTTGATTGTTTGTTTTTGTCTCAAGGATTCAGGTTTTTTTTTCATTAATAAGTTCTCATTATGTAGCAGGCACTTTTCTAGATGTTGGGGAAAAAGCAGTAAACAAAGATAGACAATATCTTTGTTTGCAGAATGCTTAAATTCGGGAAGAGACAGGCAAACAGGTATATAGTAAGATAGATATGAAGTGTTTTTCACAAAATTATAATTGACTAATATGATCAAGTGACTCCGGGGTTAAATTAGGTTGGCCTCCTGCTCTGAAAGAGTAGCATAAATGAAGAGCTAAAAGAAGAGAAGGAACTAGCCCCACAAAGTCTTTGGGTAAGAGCATTCAGGCAGAGGAAGCAGCTAGTGAAGGTACTAGAGTGTTCAGGGAACAGTAGAAGGCTAGAACACACTGGGTGAGAATGAAGTGTGAGGCTGGATAGGTCAGACAGGTAGGCATGGCCCAGGTTGTATGGGGCCTACCAATCCAGGTGAAGAAATGTAGATTTTACTCTGGTGCAGTGGGTGTTCCCTGAAAGGTTTTAAACAGAACGATAATATAATTTGACTTACATCATTATATTATAAAAATCACTCTGAGTTTTTGGTGGGTGGATTATAGAGAAACAAGCAAGGGAACATAGAAACCAGTTAGGAGGCTCTTTGATATTTTACTCAATAGGTAATGATGGCTTGAGCTATGATACTTGTGGGAACCATGGAATATACATTTGAGCCTTGGAAGTTGAATTGATAGGATTTGTCAATGCATTACAAGGTTTGTGTTTGTGTGCATGTGTATATGTATGCATATGTGAGAGCATGTATACTTTGGAGTGAATGCTGTTAAGAGATGAGTAAAGATAATTCATGGGCTTTTAGCCTGAGGAATTGGGAGACTAGTGGTACCACTTACCAGTATGGGGGAGAAACAGGCTTAGTGGAGGTAGGTGGAAAGACATCAAGATTTTTCTTTAGGATATGTCTGTTATATATCCAATTTTTTTTTTCTGGAAAAAAAAATACAGGCATGGGATTATAGGAGAGAAAAGTGTGGGGCTCATCAGGATAGAGATGATATTCCAAATCATGAGACTAGAGAAAGTAACCTAGGGACAAAATATTTTTTAAAAATAAAAAGTCTAAGAATGAGCACTGGGCTCTCTGACATTTAGAAGTCAAGCAGAGGTGACTTGAGAATTCCCAAAGGAGGCAGAGAAGTGAGTCAGAAGACCAGGAGACACCAGCATCACCACATTTAAAAAAAGGAACTGTATCAAAAAAATATGTCCCAAACTGCAGGGTCAAGAAAATGTAAAGAGAAGTTAGTACTGCATGGAGTCAAGGTCATGCAGACTTTGACATCAAAAAGAAAAACAAAACAAAAACAAATCCTCAAGGAATGTTGGAGTCAAAAGCCCTCCTTCTCTGCATTCGTATTTGTCTTGTAGAGTATAGTTCTAGCTGAGTTTAGAGGCAGCTTATGGACTTATTAGAAAAAGAAAAATAGCTAAAAGTAATTAGCTGAGCATCCATTTAAAGAATTCAGAGAAAAGAACAAGAAAAAAATCTGAAGAAAGCAGAAGGAAGTGATAAAAGAGCAGAAATTAAAGAAATCAAATGGCAACCTGTACCAGAAACAATAAACGAGGGTAAAAAGTTGTTCTTTAAAAAGGCTAAAGGAGTTGACAAATGTCTACTGAGACCAAAGAAGGAAAAAAAAAAGGAACATGTTATCAGTATTAGAAATGAACAGAGTAATGTTGCTATAGATGCTGAAACATTAGGAAGATATTTGAACACATTTATTAAAGAAAGAAAGAAATAAATTTATAGACAGTAAAAATAGAAAAGAATTTTCTTATAATTATTGAAGAAATCAAATAATTGAAACTAATGCAAAAATAAAACTTTATACATGGTGAACTAATGAAAACTGTCTCACTGAGTTTAGGAACAAGGCAAAATTACCACTTTTACAGCTTTTAATTATAGTTATGCTTAGTTTTATATAGTATAGTAATGAAAAAACAACTATTATAAGGGTTGGGATTGAAGAGATAAAACTTTAATTATTGCAGATTAAGTGATTGTTTATATAGAAATTCCAACATGATGCACAAATGAATTATGAACAAAGAATAAGGGAATTTAGTAGGGTTGCAGGTTCAAGGTCAGTAGTCACAAATCAAGTGTATTCCTGAAAACCAGAAGTGAACAGAAGCTACCATAGGGAATATTAAAAATTTACAAAAACAGCAGAGAAAAGATACTGGCAACACTCCAGCCAGGCCAAAAGTAGCAGGTGCAGGGTAAAGCAAATGGGAGGGACGCTTTGAGCTAGTGTGGCTGCTGTTGGCAAAACTACGGAAGGTAGCACAGCCTGCTTTGGGACTAGAGTCATTCAAGCCTTGGGTGAATGCCCCTTGAGAGGGGCTACCTCATGTGGAGCTCATTTTTAATTGTCTTAAAATTATGAAGGAAGGTTCCTGATTCCAGTACAGTTGCCAACCTGAAGATTTTCTCCCCACTTTCCTGCTGATTATTTCAAATTTATTAAGATGCTTTTACTGTAAGAGAAGGTACTCCATTATTTTATGTACTAATAAGAGTGATACATGCTATTTAAGCAATGAAGCAATGGTTTATTTTCAAAGTTAGAATGATGTTTACTCTTTGAAAGAGTTCTTTTAGACTTATTTGGTCAAAGACTGTAAAAATAATCACTCTTGCACATAACTAAAACTAAAAATTTTAATTAAAGAAAACTGGTAAAAATTGCTAAAACTTTTTCATATTTGGAGGTCAACTCTTTTGTATCACTTTCAACTTAGCAAAATCCTCCATATTTTTGCACATACAGTTGCTTATGCCATTAAGAGCGTTGTAGCATTTCTTAAAAACTTAAAAACTTGGAGGTTTTCTTCCGAGTAACTAACTTACAAGTTTTGAGGCTCATATTTTTCTCTTTGATTAATTTATAGTTTTACTTTATCTTCATTGAATCATGTGTTACTAGATAGATGTTAAACAGCCTCTGTTCAAAATCAGTATTAAATTTCTGACAAATTGGTGGTTTCTATCTTAATGATAGTTTTACATGATTAATAGATATATCAGTCATACCAGTCCCTGATTGTTTTGAAATGTCTTCCATTGATTTTGAGGAGTTTTGCAGTTTGCCATACCTTTAGTTATATTGCTTGGCATGTAGTAGCAACAATATAGTAGTCTTTTGAATATATGATAATATATGTTATTATGACCAAGCTTGCATATGTATGCAAAAGCAATGGCAATTTGTGATGAGTTTACCTTATCTACACAATGATAAACTTTGTTGGTTTCAGAAATGTTAAAATGTGGAAAACTGCATCTTTCAATTAATATAATATGTATTATTGCTGCTGTTCTGGCCTCCTTTTGCGTAAGAAAAGTTCTACATGAAACAATAGATATATATTCCTTTATAATGACATTATTGCATTATTTACCAAGCAGGTATTGGCTAATTTATGTTCAAGAAATACATAGCACAGCAGAACATGCTTTTTCCCCCTTCCCTTATAGCTAAGGGAGTTGCCTCATGGTAGTTCTGTCCAAGGAGATGTAAATGGATTTATGCTAGGGTTTTCTGGGAAGGTTTTTGCAATCCAAAGTGATATATTAACCAAGTACAACACGTAACCCACTTGTCTGGCTTTAAATGTGGACATGTTGTCTGGAGCTGCAATGGCATCTCACAGTCAACCACTGGGTAACATATGTATGAATGAGAGCCAGTACAAGATGGCCCTTGTATTGTAATACAAGAGCAGAGCAATAAATAACACACTGGATTAAGGGTAGTTTTAGTGAATGGAGAAGGTAAACTGTTCATATCTTGACTTTTATGTGAGAAAAAGCAACTCATTTGTTTAAGCCTCTAATAATTGGAATTATCTGTTACCTGCAGCTAAACATTTTGCTAATACAACTTGTCATTTGACATGATCAAATGACTAGGTTTCTGCCTTGTTTTTCACTCTAAAATTTAACCATGTGCTCTCTCTTATTCCTCCTTCTTACTAGAACCTGTACTTCCTGATATACTCTTATCAATTCTCTTTTTTTTTCGGTTTTCCCATACCAGCTTGCAATTCTCACATTCTCTAGGTCTTACCTGCCCCTCTTACCCAAATCCTAAATATTGACTTCCAGCTCAATTACTTGTCACATTGATCTGTTCATCTGATTAGAGGCATTGGGCTTAACCATTTCCAGAGTTGTTCTGTGTTTGTTAACCGAATTGCATATTGTTTACTTATTTTCAAAGAATAATCTCTCGTGAAATTTAATTCAAATGACCAGCACAACTATGTGCAGTCCTTTTTATCTTCTTTGAGATATTGAGTGACCAAAATGTACCCAAACAAGCTTTTAATGGAGAGTTGGAGCTTCAGTATAGAAAAGAATTTTTTTTTTTTTTTAGATAGGGTTGAGATAAAAGTTTTTAAGGTAGAGCACTTGGGTGACTATTTCCAGAAAGACTATTTCCAGCACCAGAAAGCAGAGGAGAACAAGTTTCTGGTATAGGCAAAATAAATTTCATTGCCTTCAGGTCTGAGCAGATCAATATTCATGGTAGCCTTTACTGTTGTTCTGTAATCTAGGGACCTTGGCATGTAACTCTTCCAATCAAAGCCATCATGCAGTAGGTAAAGACACAGGGATAAGTGCTTACATTTGCTGACTAAAATTGACATTTTTCAGGTTTAATTTCATAAAATTTATGTTGAACTATTTATCCCAGTTTCCTGAGAAAATCAAAATTCCTTTGCTTTTTTTTAAATCTTCTTCTCTTAATGGAGAGAAAAAAATTGAGAAGGTAATTTACTCTCGAGGATTATTTTGTTATTTACATTTATATCTAAATAGATCTAGATCATAAAGTAATAATAATAAAAATATTTTTAAAACTTTAATTTCTCTACATACTTTTTTAAAAAAAATTTAATGTTTATTCATTTTTGAGAGAGAGAGACAGAGCATGAGTTGGGGAGGGGCAGAGACAGAGAGGGAGACACAGAATCTGAAACAGGCTCCAGGCTCTGAGCTGTCACCACAGAGCCTGACGTGGGGCTTGAACTCAGAAATGGTGAGATCATGACCTGAGCTGAAGCCAGATGCTCAACCACCTGAGCCACCCAGGCACCATTCTCAACACACTTCTAAAGATCAGAAGTAAACTGGAAAAATAATACTAAGTTTGCGAGACTAGCTGAACTGGCCAATGTGAAAAAACTCTGCATTGCTAGAATATCTGAAAAATGTGTATGTATTTAAGGTATTAAGAGTCCTGGGGTTTCGTCAGTTGCATGGCTGCTTGAGAAACTTTGGAATTCTGGAATGGCCAATGAAAACCCTATTTGATCAGAGACTTCTTGAAGGAACCAATGAGGATCGTGGGATTTTTTTCCCTTAGACTTTGGGACACAGGGATTAAAGTACTTGAATCATTGGGGCCCCTGGGTGGCTCAGTTGGTTAAGCGGCTGACTTTGGCCCAGGTCATGATCTCACAGTTTGTGAGTTCGAGCCCCATGTCGGGCTCTGTGCTGACGGCTCAGAACCTAGAGCCTGCCTCAGATTCTGTGTCTCCCTCTCTCTCTGCTTCTCCCCTGCTTGCACTCTCTGTCTTTCAAAAATAAATAAACATTAAAAAAATTAAAATACTTGAATCACAAGGAGGAATGATGAATGATGGCTCTCTGAGATTAAAGATGGGAAGGCCCCACTGGGCCTGTTCTGACTGAGGAGAGAGTCGAAATGTCTAGGCTCCATTCAGAGAACCAACTTTGTATTTAGCAGAGTAGGATGCTGAGAAGTACCAATCAACTCTAGTTTCACCCAACCAAGTCCAGGCAATCCCTGATCAATCATTGAACATAGTGGCCATAAAACAACTGAATGTTTAAGACTGTCCTTTGGGTCCCTAACTTTATGGGGGAATGATCTTAGTAGAAAGAAGTCAATGTTAACAATGATGGAAGAAGCAGGTGAAAAGTCACCAAGAACATAGTATAGTATATCAATAGGCTCCCTCCCAGAGAAGGGAAGGGCAGTTGTGAAGCTTGAAAAAACTCACTTTGATGGGAGCAAGAAATCAAACATTATTCAAATTAAGGACATTCTAGAATTTAGGGAATTGTAAACAATGTCTAACTCTTTGCTACAATGAAGTATATTTCTAGAAGATTGTTTATTTTTCTTTTAAAAAATTTCTGTTTCTTACCATAATGTTATATATAATATATGTTTTATGTTATTTGAATATATTAGCATTTTAACGTTGGGCAATAATTTATGAACTTTTTTCTTTTTAAAGAGAGAAAAAGAGGGGTGCCTGTGTGGCTCAGTCAGTTAAGCATCCGACTTCTATCATCGGGTCATGGTGTCATGGTTCGTGAGTTCAAGCCCTATGTCAGGTGAGTTTGAGCCCTGCATCTCTCTGTCTCTGTCTCTCTGTCTGTCTCTGTCTCTCTCTCTGCCCCTTGTGGGATTCTGTCTCTCCTTCTGTCTCTTCCCCTTGCTCACTTGCATCCTCTCTCTCTTTCTCAAAAGAAAAGAAAAGAGAGAGAGAGAGGGAAAGAAAAAGAAACTCCAGTTTAGGAGAGGCAGTCCAAGTAGAAGCCTGCCTTTCAAAGGCTATTTATTGCCCCTGATGAGATCCTCTTAGCTCCCGAAGCATATAAACTATGACAATATTGGCGTGCACCAAGAGAATAACCAAAGGGAGATTGTTTTGAGAAGTAAAAACAAAGATCCTCCCACCCAACTTTACTGTCAGAATATACTGACATTTGATTGAAAGAGAGTTGAATTTTAAGAAGTAAGTGCCCCCATTTTCTAGGGATCTACATTCTTTCCTTATTTAGTTTTCTAGCAAAGCAATTTTGCAAAGGCAAAGGTAGAATAACTTCATTAATATCTTAATATCAAAGGATCAACTTCTGATCTATCTTATATGCATAATGAAAATGTGTTTTTGTTAATACTCAGTCATTTCTTGACAACGTAAAAATGTAGGTGTGTGATACATAAGTTAATTTTGGTCCTTCAAGCTGATGACACCAATTTGACAGCATTCAGCAGCTTTTGTTTTAGTATTTGACTTCATAATAGCTAACTTACTAATTTAGGGGCATTGAATATTCATGGCACAATTCTTATAAAGCTTATTCATAATATATGTGGGCTCAAGACATTCTTTCCATATGGATTATTTTTCATGAACATGTTTGAACCAAAAGAAAAGAAAGTCTACTTTTTAAATTTATCATCACAACATAATAGTGTTAAATAAAAAAGATATGAGTTAAGCCTAAGGAAATGATACTTATTCAAATAGCTAACTAGAAAATCATAAGGTAAATATTTTAGACTAGGTATAAGGAGTCCATTCCACTCTTTATTTTAATTCCCCCCTCAATATTAATTTGCCAGTGCTTGATTATATGTGTAATTAATTGAAAAATGAAATTTTATTAATATGAATTGGAATAAGGATCTCTCCAATTCTGTAAATGACTTCACAATGTGTACATTTTATTTCTGTACCCAAATTATTACATTTTCTAGGATGTGTTCTGGTAGAACTTTAACAGATTGTAGTGTGTCTTTACCACTTCTCTACCTAAGGAAACTAGCAGGTGAGATATACTCTTATTTCTGTAAAGATGATCAGAAAAGTAAAGCAGTGTAAAAAATTTAAACACCTCCCTCTTTAAAAAAAAAACAACAGGAATTAAAAACTTTTTAATGTTTATTTTTGAGAGAGAGAGGGAGACAGAGTGTGAGTGGGGGAGGAGCAGAGAGGGAAACAGAATCTGAAGCAGACTCCAGTCTCGGGGCTGTCAGCACAGAGCCCGATGTGGGGCTCAAACTCACAGACCATGAGATCATTACCTGAGCTGAAGTCAGACACTCAACTGACTGAGCCACCCAGGTGCCCCCAAAGCAGGAATTTTAATGAATTCATTGAGAGGTTGTGAATCAGCAATCATAGTCAATGATGAATAGAGGTGTGGAGACAGTGTTCCTACTTGTTTTATGCTGTTTGTACAAAAGGTATCAAATTAATCTATATTGATGACTGGAAAGTTGCTGACTCATCTTTGCAAATCTTTAAAATTTCCCCTATATTTGATGGATGTTGAAGTTTTCTCTCCGTGGTTATTTAGTGCAATGATCTCTATTGTTAAACACTTGAAAAATCACACCAGACTTAAAAAAATACTATAAACTTCCCTTAATATTGATCTGATTATTGAGTACAAATACTTATAAATTCTAACCGTTAATTACTCAGAGTTTCTATAGATGAGCTCTAGATACAGATATTCTCATATTTAAAAAGGAAAATCTGTCTCTCCAAATTTTAGCCTGCTACTTTTTGGACTAATAATTCTCAAAATTTTTGTGTGGCCCTTATAAGAAATTTTGAAAAATCATATTTTCACACCTAAGTTGCCATTTAAGATGTAACTGTCACTGGCCGAAGCAATTTACACATGTAATGAAATTCCTATCAAAATACCAACAGCATTTTCTCATAGAACTAGAACAAATAATGCTAAAATTTGTATGAGCTGAGTACAAATACAACAAAAGACCCTGAATAGTTGCATCAGCCTTGAAAAAGAAAAGCAAAGCCGGCAGCAGACTTCAGGTTATATTACAAAGCTGTAGCAACCAAACAGTTTGGTATATGGTACAAAATAGACACATAGATTAATGAAACAGAATAGGAAATCCAGAAACAAACCCGTAATTATAAGGTCAATTAATCTTTGCGATTCAAAGAGGGAAATAATATCCAGTGGGAAAAAGTCTATTCATCAAATGGTGTTGGGAAAACTAGACAGCTACATGCACAAGCACAAAACTGGACTACTTTCTTACACTGTACACAAACAGTCAAAATGGATTATAGACCTAAATGTGAGACCTGAACCAATAAAATCCTAGAAGAGAGAACAGCCAGTAATCTCTCTGACATCAGCTGTAGCAACCTTTTTTCTAGATATGTCTCCTGAGACAAGGAGAATAATAGCAAAAATAAACTATTGGGACTACATCAAAATAAAAAGCTTCTGCACAGTAAAGGAAACAATCAACAAAACTAAAAGGTATCCTATAGAATGGGAGAA
The DNA here is from genome assembly GCF_014898765.1 of Herpailurus yagouaroundi. NCBI lineage: Eukaryota > Metazoa > Chordata > Mammalia > Carnivora > Felidae > Herpailurus > Herpailurus yagouaroundi. The sequence continues at coordinate 46,734,184 of NW_024412405.1, read as the reverse complement.
GATACTTGCAAATGACATCCTGTAAAGGGTTAGTATCCAAAATATATAAATAACTTATATAACTCAACATCCAAAAAACAAATAGTCTAATTAAAAATGGGCAGAAGAAATGAACAGACCCTTTTTTCCAAAGAAGACATCCAGGTGACCAATGGATATATGGAAAGATACTCATCATCACTCAAAATCAGGGAAATGTAAATCAAAACCACAACACAAACCTGTCAGAATGGCTAAAATCAACAACACAGGAAACAACAGGTATGGTGAGAATGTGGAGAAAGGGGAACCATCTGGCAACTGATGGGAATGCAAACTGGTATAGCCACTCTGTAAAACAGTATGGAGGTTCCACAAAATGTTAAAAATAGAAGTACCTTATGATCCAGCAATCACATTACTAGGTATTTGCCTAAAGAATACAAAAACACTAATTCAAAGGGATACATGCATCCCTATGTCTATAGCAGCATAATTTACAATTCCCAAGATACAGAAGCAGCCTGTGTCCATTGATTGATGAGTGGATAAAGAGGTGGTATATACAGATACAATGGAATATTATTCAGCCACAAAAAGAATGAAAACTTGCCATTTGCAATGACATGGATGTATCTGGAGAGTATAATATTAAGTGAAATAAGCCAGAAAAAGACAAATACCCTTTGATTTCATTCATATGTGGAATTTCAGAAACAAAACAAATGATCTGAGGAAAACAAAAAGAGGACAAACCAAGAAACAGACTTTTAACTGTAGAGAACAAACTGATGGTTACCAGAAGGAATGTGGGTAGTGGGATTGGTAAAATAGGTGATGAGGATTAATATGTTTGGTTTGTTAAAAAAAAAAAAAAATAAAGATGCAGCTTTCAGCATGTTGCAAATGTTGGCATTTAAAAAGAAAACTATCGTATTATCCTTTTAAAAATGTCCAATGAAAAATAAATGCAATTTAGCAATTTAATACTTATATTGTTTAAAAAATAAACATGAGTATTCTTTAACAGAAATTTTACTTATTTTTCCCTGTGATGTTATTTTTATTCCTCTTACATAATTTTACCTTAATGTTAAACATATTTATGCTTGATTGATCGCACTAATATATTTTACACATTAAAACTATGTATGTTAATTAAATTTGTCTTTCTTATGATTAGTAAGTGTTTAAGTGGTCAAAATCTTGAATTATCATTGCACTGATTACAAGTTCAAAATAATTAAAAGAACATAAACTTAAAATTTTTTAAAAATAAAAATCCATTTAAATGATATGTTGGACTTTTTTCAGTTAATTTATGTATCCCTAGCTGAATAATAATATATTATTAGAATGAGACAGTTCAGTATCACTTCTATCCTGTTTTTCTTTTTTATTAATATAAATATTGAAAGCACTTCATAAAAAGTGGATATGAATAAAACAGTCACTTTGAATTTCTTCTTTATCTGCTAAGGATCACAGACTGAACTACCATCAAAAATTATTATTATTTTTTTTACATTTATTTTATTTTATTTTATTTTATTTTATTTTATTTTTTATTTTTTTATTTATATATGAAATTTATTGTCAAATTGGTTTCCATACAACACCCA
>NW_024412405.1:46711810-46732483 GCF_014898765.1 Herpailurus yagouaroundi | reverse complement strand
TTCTCAGGATCCACATAAGAGTGAAACCATATGGTATCTGTCTTTCTCTGTATGGCTTATCAAAAATTATTTTTAATGATTTACCAGTTGATAGATTTAGGGCATTTCCTGCCCCCCCACCCCATTTTGTTGTAAGCAAATAATCAGTAACTACCTGTTTTGGAAATGCATTCATTTCCATTCATTTTCTTTATTTTATCAGCATCTTCTTTTGGAATTGTTCCCCAGCTGCCTTGGTGGTTCTTAGAACTTGGAGCAGTTCACCATAGCACGGTTCTGGATGCACGAGCTGTAGGTCTTTCTTTTGTAAAGTTGGGAGAAAGCCAGTTGGGAAAGAGGCACCAGCATGATACATTTTAGGCTGATCAAGTGTTTGAAAAAAATATAAAATATAGGATGAAGCTGAACATCTCTTTCCCAGCTGCTGGCTGCCAGAAACTCATTGAAGTGGATGATGAATGCAAACTCCGTACCTTTTATGAGAAGCATATGGCCACAGAAGGTGCTGCTGTTGCTCTGGGTGAAGAATGGAAGAGTTACATGGTCTGAACCAGTGGTGGCAATAGCAAACAAGGCTTCCACATGAAGCAGGGTGTCTTGACCCATGGTCTTTTCCACCTGCTGCTAAGAAGGGGCATTCCTGCTACAGACTCAGGAGGACTGGGGGAAAGAAAGCACATATCTGTATGAGATTGTGGATGCCAATCTCAGTGTTCTCAATTTGGTCATTGTTAGAAAGGGGGAGAAGGATATTCCTGGACTCATGGATACTACTGTGCCTTGTTTCCTGGGCCCAAAAGAGCTGGCAGAATCCACAGACTTTTCAGTCTCTCTAGAGAAGATGATGTCTTCTGATATGTTGTGAGAGAGCCCCTAAACAAAGCAGATAAGAACAAGAGTGCCCAAGGTTTAGTGTCTTGTTGTTCCTCTATCACAAATATCAGTGTTGTTCTGAAAAAAAAAAAAAAAAAAAAAAAAAAAAAGCAGTGTACTAAGAAAAATAAAGAAGAAGCTGCAGAATATGCAAAACTTTTGGTGAAGACAATGAAGGGGACCAAAGAAAAATGCCAGAAATAGATTGCCAAGAGATAGAGACTATCCTCTCTGAGAGATTCTATCTCTGAGCCTGAGTCCAGTCAAAAATGAGCTTTTCTAAGAGTAATAAATAAGATCAGACATCCAAAAAGAAAAAGAAAAGAAACATGTAAAAGTCAGTTGAAACTCTGAAACTGGATTTTTAAATAACTTTTCAGTATTCCATGACTCTTCAAAAGTCTTTTAATATGGGCTTTTAATATAGTCTTTTAATATCAAAACCCCTGTTTGATAATCACTACTTTGGAAACGCTCTAAAACCCTACTTATCAATATATTTAAGAGCAGGTTGCCTATTCAGCTATAATACGAAAGGAGCAAGTAAATTTTCTCATCTTATTATCCAAGACTATTGGTTTAAACATGGAAAGGGTAGTGGTAGGGAATGAGATAGGGAGGGAATATGGATAATTAGGAAGATCATTGGTTACATTGAAGACTTTTAGGTTTAATTTTCTTATGAGAAATACCATCTCAGTTAACCAAAATTCTTTATTTTGAAACCTAAATCTAAAAAGTGGTTGTAGGGGCGCCTGGGTGGCTCAGTTGGTTAAGCGGCCGACTTTGGCTCAGGTCATGATCTCGCAGTCAGTGAGTTCGAGCCCCGTGTCGGGCTCTGTGCTGACAGCTCAGAGCCTGGAGCCTGTTTCAGATTCTGTGTGTCTCTCTCTCTCTGACCCTCCCCCATTCATGCTCTGTCTCTCTCGTCTCAAAAATAAATAAACGTTAAAATAAATAAATAAATAAATAAAAAGCAGTTGTAATTAGTAAAATACTATTTTCCTTTCCTTTTTGAATGCTCTTTGTATGTATTTTCTCTAGGGTTTCATGGAGAAAGATAGCAGTGAACTGAGGCAGAATTTGAATTTTTCTTATGTCTGTTGGCTTTAATAACATCAATTGTTACCACAGATGGCATAATTTTTAACTGGCGGGAGATACTTAGGAACTCCAAAATATTACTAAGAAATTTAACACTGCCATAGTTTTTGTTCAACCTACACTGAGATTGATTTGTATTTTATCATAAAGTCTGAAGCTATAGTTTTTTTGTGTATCAGTGAATTTCCTCTATCAGATCAGTGAATTTCCCTTCTACTGATAGCTTGCTAAAGATTTTTCTATCATGATTATGTAATTGAATCTTGTCAAATGTTTTTCCTGCACCTATTGAGATGAACTTATTTTTAAAAAATTTATTCTAACATGGTGAATTATGTTGATTTTTGAATGTTAAATTAACCTTGCATTCGTAATATAAAATCTACTTGCTCATGATGTATTATCCTTTCTATATATATTGATGGATTCAACTTGTATTTTGGTAACGTCTTGTGTGTCTATGTTTACGAGGGATATAAGTCAGTAAATTTCTTATAATGTCTTTTTCAGTGTTGTAATATCAAGATTATATTAACCTAGTAAAGTAAGTTCTGTTTGCTGAAAAGTTTCTGTATGCTTGGTGATATTTCCTATTTATTTTATTTACTTTATCCTTTATAAATGTTTGATGATAGAATTGATGATATCAACTGGGCTGGGATATTTATTTGTGAAAATTTTTAAAAATATATTTTTATTCAATTTCAAACATACAGATAATTTGAAAGAAAAGTATCAGCATTTCCCAGATACCTTTTACCCAGATTTACTAAGTGTTTACATTTTGTCTCACTTTATCATATATATAAGTTGAGATTGTTTTATGTGAACCATGTGAGAGTAATGTGTAGGCACAGTGTCTTTTTGCCTAAATATTTCAGTGTGTGTTTCCTGAGAACAAGGACATTCTCTTACAAAAGTTGCAGTTGTCAAAATCAGAAAACTTGACAGTGATGCAGTATCGTTATCTAATCCATAGTCTGTACTCAAATTTTGTCAATTGTTCTGGTAATGTTTTATATGCATTTTTTTTCTATTCCAGGATTAAATTATGCATTGCATTTATTTTTATGTCCCATTAGTTTTCATAAATTGGGGAAAGTTCCTCCTCTTTTCTTTGCTTACTTGACCTTGATATTTTTGAAGAGTACCAGTTATTGCTATTAGGTTTGTTTCATCTTTTATCATGATTAGATTCAGGTACATATTCTTGTCAGTAGTATCAGTAAAGAGATATTATGTTGTTCTCAGTGTATATCAGGAGGTGTATGATGCTGGTTTTTCCTAATATTATTGTTGACTTTGATCACATAATTAAGGTGGAATTGTCCAGGTTCTTTACCGCAAAGTTAGTAATTTTCCCCTTGTAACTTATGGGAAACATTTTTGAGACCATATAAATTTGCAGTTCCTCGCCAAAATTTTACCTATTAGTTTTGACCATCATAGATGCTTTTCTAACTTCATCTATGCTGTATTTATTAGTTACCATTTTACTATAAAGAAGTACATTTCCATTAATTAGAGTCTCTATAGCCTCAGATTCTTATTTCACTTAATGAGTTGGACCCATTATATTATTATTTATCTTGATGCTTATTTTCCTAGATTTTGTTCTACATTTGAAAATAATCAAGAGTAGTTAATTTTTCCAGGGATAAGATAAAGAAATGGTTATGCCAGTTGAAAAAGAGTCATCATTGAAGAAGTAGGCTTCCTCATGATCCTAGAATTTCTAACTTTCCTAAGGTCAATAATAAACTATCAAGAACAGTTTAGCATATAAGGGAAAAATCTGTGCACAGATTATTAGTCCACAGTAGTTCACATATTCATATTTGTTATGACTTAAGTTGACATTTAAGTGAATTTTTCTTTTACATTTTTTTCTTCACCAAAATAGTCTAAGTTTCTATAAAAAAATTTTTTTAAATCTTTATTTTTGAGAGAGAGAGAGAGAGACAGAGGGGGAGACAGAGGCAAGTGGGGGAGGAACAGAGAGAGAGGGAGACACAGAATCTGAATCAGGCTCCAGGCTCTTGTCTGTCAGCACAGAGCCTGATGCAGGGCTCAGTCATAAGCGGAGTTGACTGCAAGGTCATAACCGGAGTTTAAGTCAGAAGCTTAACCAACTGAGCCACCCAGGTGCCCTTCTAAGTTTCTTTATGTTAGATCCCTTTAAAAAAATGTGTCTGCGGGTACATAACCCTGTAGAAGTTGCAGGTTCCTCAGTAAATCCCTAATGGATGATGTTGTACCTAGGAGTTGACCATCACATTGAGGAGTAAGGTATTATGAGACAGGCACAAATATTTTTACGTTTGTATTTATAAGTGTCTGAGAACAACAGACAAATTATCAATAGTCTCTCCTATACTGTGTATGGATGGAGATTATATTTGGTTTATGATTACAGCTGTTTTCAGTAGAAGAAACAGCCCTTGATAGTAAGGTGGAGAAAATAATGATGTGAATAGCAAACATTGCAATGGCTCTGGAATGTTAAAAAAAAAAAATCATCCTCACTTTTAACACTATGCCTCCTGAAATTTCACATGAAAACATTGATTAAGTTACAGACAGCTTTAAAAATGTAAATCTTCCTGAGTGGAATAATCTTTTTTTTTTTTTTTTTTTTTTACCCCCAGCCATTAGCATTTTAGAGTGAATGTGGTATAGAACTGCTTTCATGTGTAGATAATTGAAATCAAAGAATGCAAAATAGAGGTTAGGAGACAATTTTTTGATATGTGTTAGGAGATAATATACTTTGAATTTTCTAGGTAGAAAGATGAAATGGAGTAAGGTGAGAATGGCCCTGAGGATATTTGAGGAAACCAGATGCACATTTTAGGATTGAATGCCAGAAGCAGGAATAAGGTTGGGCCAAAACATCCGGAGAAACAAATGAGGTGTAGAGTTCTGAAACTGAGCAAAAATGTATCTACTCCATACTTGTGCCTGGGGCTGATCTTCCTCCTCTCCCATTTGCCTCTTGACTTCCTGATCTGCCTAAAGCCTTTGCTACAATAGAGTGCTTGCTGTGTGCAAAGGCTGTTGGCCTGGGCTGTTCCCGATCCATCTTACTGCTATGACAAATTGCCCCACTTGTCATTCACTGGATCCTTAAAGCCTTGCTTTACCAGTTGTTCCACTGCAGTTATTGGTATATCCCTATTTCAACCACACACTCAGGATGAATGTCTCTCTAAAGAAAGGGTATAGTTAATAATACTGTATTGTATGTTTGAAAGTTACTAAGAGTATATCTTGAAAATTCTCATCACAGGAAAAACAGTTGTATGTATGGTGATGGATGTTAACTAATTAATGGTGATCATTTCGCAATATACACAAATATTGAATCTTTGTACTGTACAACTGAAACTAATATTCAATTATATCAATTAATACAAAAGGAAGACAATGCCTTATCAGGGCTGTTTTAGGATCTTAATCATCAGCCTCACTTTTTACGAAAAATGTTAACATGACTTATCAGTATAGTAAGAATGGTTGAATAATAGCTGCCCAAGCTGATTAAGTCCAGTAAAGAGAATTTCAAGTGGGTTCTTATCTGATTTTTATAGATTATGATAGAAAACTATCTTAACTAAAGGCAATAAATATTTGGGCAAGCCAATATTTGCAATCAGAAGATACCTTGCAATCTAGAATCATTGTTTAATAAATGGGATCTTTCGTGACTGTGATTTTTGTAACCACCTTCCTAGCTTGGTGCCCAGTGCTCACTAATGCTGCTGGGGAGAAAAACAAAAGAATTAGTACAACAGTGGAAAAGCTTTTAACTTTAGTCACCATAAAGAAAAATTATTACTATTTTAAAGATGTTATGCTGAATTTCAAAAAGTGCATTAAAGAAAACAAATTAAGTACAAAATAAAATACTGGTGGTTTAGCAACAGAAAGGGGTAAAACTTTTGTTTGAAATTAATAGTGCTTTGTGAAAATGCAAAAGCAGCTACTTTTTAGTTATGTACATTAAAGTGATTTTCATTTGTTTTCATTTTTTGAAGTGTTTGGAAGAAAGCAGACTTAACACTATGCAATTAGATTTTTGTCTTTGGAAACTGCAATTTTTGCTGAAGAGTAAAGTACTAAAAGGATATGTTAGAGCATGAGCAAAATACCAGATGGTTATTAGGATTTTAATATTTCTTAGAATAAGACTATGTTCATATTTTTATTATTTTTATTGCTTAACATAAACAAAATCAAGCAAGCCAGCTATTTCTTTTAATTACATACCCTATTGATATTTTGGTGAATTTGCTTACATTTAATAAGACCAGAATATTGCATTTTCTTTATAAATCATACAACATTAATAAAGTTATTTATAATATGCTATTTTATTACATGACAGTAGGAATTTTATTGGGTTGTATATGATCAAATCATGAGGTTTGGCTTTCTGAGTTATTTAGATACTGTAACTCTGAGATAAAGTGCATGGATGATGTATGGAGAACAAAATTGCCTTCAACTCTACACCATCCCATTTCTGTATAGACAGAATCACAGCATTGACACTAAAAAGAAACAATCTTGTAGGCATTTATTCAATTAATGAACATTTGTTGAAAGCCTCCCAAGAGTAGCTACCTCATTCATATTTTAACTCTGTGCCAATCTTGATTCTGTCTTATGTGTACTGGAGGGTATTTTTACATTTGAGTATTGTGGTCCTCTAATCCTGCCCTGTTTTGGTGATCAGAATATCAGGCTTGATTGTAGATAGACACTAATGCATTTAAGACCCTATGTCCTTTACATTCTAGTATACCACCTTCTGGCTTCATTCACCTATATAATTAAGATAAAACATTTTTTTCCTGTGTTCAGCCCTCCTCTGCATGTATGAATGACCTGATTCTCACTTTTTCCAGAGCATGTAGCTAAGGTAAGTGAGATATAAGCATTCACTCATTGACTACTGAATCAGGTACCACGGAGAGCTCTGAAGGCTGGAATCCCATCCGTAGTGATGGGTAAGGGAGGCCCCATAAACACAATGAATGGATGGACACATCTCTGTAAACTGAGTACGTGCATGCAAGAACTGCAACTCTAAAGAGACGATACTCCTGAATTCCAGATGATTTTTGGAGTGCTTAGTATAGATGATCTCGAGGCTTGTTTTGGGGTATATTAAGAAAACTTGCATTAAGGAGGTAAATAATAGAGTTGTGAATTAAAGGGACTGAGAATAATAACAGGAACTCAGCACATAAATCAACATATATTGTTAAATTAACGAATGATATATATCTGATTGCAAACAGTGGAGATCACAAAATTCACATACATGCACTTAAGTAAGAGTGGGACAATTTGGGGAAAGTATAAATTATGAGTAAATGATGATTGAAAAATAAGCTGGATTTCTTTCATGGGAAAGGATCGTATCAAGAGCATTTAGATAAACTGGCTTTTGTTATTGGTTTATTTGTGCTTGGAAAAGAGTCTGGAAACATAGAGTGTAGTTAGATTGGGGGCATCATGAATTTGGACAGATGTTGGTCCAAATCCCAGCTAAGCCATGTACTAGCTAAAGGTGATTTTAGGGGAGAAGGGTGAACAACAACTTCCATGTGTTTCAGTGTCTTATTCCGTAAGTGGAGGATAATGTCTACTTTTCAGGATGAGATTCGAAACTTAATATGTATTAGATGCTCAGTGAATAGTTGCTATTTTATGACTGAAAGCAGCTCATGATTTTGGAAATGATAGAAAGGTAAAGATTTGAGAAAGATAAGGACAACAAAAGAAGTGGTTGAAAAAAAAAAAGATACAACACTAGTATTATCCCATGTAAAAGGAGTGACTCTAACAGAAAGCATGCCAGGCAAGTTGAAAGAGGTGGTTTGATGATAAAACAGTGTTTTAAGTTCTATAGACTATGACCTGCATAGTCCAGGAAATATGAGACTAGATATATATAGATTTAGAAACCATGTAATTGATAAGTAAGACTGAAACATAGTTATTCCTGGAAGGTCTCTGAAGGAAGGAGTGTATGTAGTAGAATCATTGACAGATTGGGAATGAATAAATCTATCATCTTCAGACATTTCGACATTTCCAAATCTCTTTCAGGTGTTCAAACTATCTCTATATACGTTTTTATATTATTTTTTTAAATGTTGTATTTATTTGATATTTAAGTTGTATTAGATCTGTGAGTTATGGATGGTTTGTATAATTAACCTGGATTTTATTTTCTGCACTCCTGACTATCAGATATTTACTGAATTCTCTTGCCAAAATGAATTTGTGATTAGGCTCTTTGTGTGTTTTGCTCTTTGTTGTTTTTGCTGAGTCAGTGGGTTGCTTTACCTCTTTTGCTTAGACTAAAAATCACTACCCAGAGATACCATCATTCAACTGTTGTGATGCTTTTTCTAAAAAATATTTTTTAAGTTTATTTATTTTGAGAGAGAGAGAGCACACACAAGCAGGGGGAGGGCAGAGATAGAGGGAGAGAGAGATTCCCAAGCAGGCTCTGCGCTGTCGGCAAAGAGCCTAATGTGGGGCTCAAACTCACAAACCGTGAGATTATGACCTAAGCCGAAGTCAAGGGTCCAATGCTTAACTGACTGAACTACCCAGGCACCCCTCAACTGTTGTGATACTCTTAAATAAAGCCCAGACTCAGGAAATTCTTAGTGAATGAAAGTGACTAATAGGATTAAATATCTACTTCACCACCACTAATGGATACTTAATTTCTACTCTGGTGGAAATAATAAAAATGGTTATGGCATACATCCACATTATGGAATTTTAAAATTTAAAACGTAGTAGGGGGGCCTGGGTGACTCAATCAGTCGTTGAATCCAGCCCCGAGTTGGGCTCTGAGCTGAGAGTCCGCTTAAGACTCTTTCCCTCTCTCTCTGCCTTTCCCCTGCTTGTGCACTCTCTCATTCGCTCTCAAAAATTAAGATTAAAATAAAATAAAATAAATTTAAAAAATAGTAAAAGACATAATTACTTAAAAATTTTAAACCTTATTTACAAAAATATACAAGAAAAATAGCCAAAAGTTTTTCTGAAGGACAAATAAAGGGAATTTATGTTACTTTGTATTAAAATAAATAATTTAAAAGAGAAAATAAATATAGCAATGCAGTGTTGGCATGAGAATGAATATATTTATGAAACATAATAAAAAAATTAGAAAGACATTCCAACAAGTAATTATTTATAATGAGCATATTTGCACATGCAATTGGATATTTAAATTTTCTGTGCATTGCTTATATTTCATTAGATTGTTTTCATCCTCCTGATTTCCTTGTCCCCTTGTCTCTCTATCTCTCCCTCTCTTTCTTTTCTTGTTTCAATAGGTTTAAAAATTGTAACAGGAATGAATGATTGAGGTAGGGAGAGAGTAAATTTATACTGTAATATTTCTCTGTCGTAGACTCAATGGACAGACATTGGTCATAGTTAAATTGTATGAACTGAATAGACTTTTCATTACTGACATTTACAGGAAGTCGATATTTTACCACTTTTTTGACGATCATGGTCAGTAGGATAGTTTCTGACAAATAAGATTAGTCTTTCAGATATTATATGTAGCATATGGTCATCTAAGTAGATACAGAAAAAATAGATTTGATAAAATCCAAGTCCTATTCCTGATGAAAACCTCTGAGAAAATTAGGAGTGAAAGGGACTTTCTAATGTGATAAGTGTCTATGAAAAACATACAGCTAACATCATAGGTAATGATAAAAGCCTGCTTTTTGAAACTACAAAACATTGCCAAGACAAATTAAAGTAGATCTAAACTAATATAGTGACATCCCTTGTGGCTGACTAGGGAGAAGGAATTTTGCAGGGAGGAGCAGGAGGAATCTTCTGGGGATGATATATTTATTCACTATTTGATTATGGTTATGGTATCATAGATGTATATATATGTCAAAACATCAAATTGTCTTTTTCAATATGTGTAGTTTATCTTATGCCTATTATACTTTAATAAGATTGTTATATTATTAGTATTAGTATTAGTATTACTTTCTATTCTGTAATAGATATCTTTACTGAAAGACTTGCCTTTAATCACAAGAAACCAGAGTTCAAAACCCTGTAATTTACCTGTATTTACCCTGTAAATATCCTCCCTTCACTGCCAGTTTCTGATACTACCAAGACTCTCTCAAGGAAGTATTTTCCTTTGGTGCTATAATTAGTAAACTCAGCTTTGTGTGGTTGACAGCTTTTTTTAGTGGTCAGTTGAAATAGAAATCTTTTGTCAGTCAGGTACGTTACAAATATTTTCTCCTAGATGAAGGATTGGCAACATTTTAGGGGTTGTGGGCTGTATGAGCCTGGTGGCAATACTCAAGTCTGCTCTTGTAGTAGGACAGCAGCCATAGATAATATGTAAATGAGTCGGTGCTGCCGCCTTCCAGTAAAGCTGTATTTACACAAATCAGCAGCCATTTCATGGGCTATAGTTTGCCAAACGGTCCTTGAATAGTATTTGTCTTTTAACTTTATTTATGGTACATTTTAACATATAGTTGTTTAAAATTTTATCAAATCTCATTTTTTTTGTTATTCCTAGGCTTTGTATCTTTCCTTTTATAAGATTGTACAGATATTTTTCTATAGCTTTTCCAGTATTTTATACATGTTTTACATTGAAATTTTTGGTATGCTATAATTTACTTGAGTGCATGATGTGAAGTAGAGCTCTCTACTTTTTTTCCCAAATGATCCAATACTGTTTATTAATTACATGGCCTCACTTTGATTTGAAATTTCATCTTTTTATAGAATATATTCTCCTAATATGTAGATTTGTTTCCGAAATCGCTATTTTATTTCATTATCTATTTTTTCCATTCCCAGCTAATAAAATACTCTTTTATTTACTTGAGTTTCATGAAAAATTTTACTTCTAGCAGAAAAGACTATTACTGTTTTCACTCATCTTGAAGGATTATTTTTCATTATTTGTGGGTTTTCTTTGCTTTTGTGGGTTTTTTTCCTTCTCATTATATATTCTGTTGTCGGTTTATTCTTTTGTGTATAGGAAACTATTAAACTTTTCCTGTCAAATTTTTGTCTTACTATCGTACTAAACAATGTTACTAGTTATAATAGTTTTCCAGATGATTCTTGTGGATTTTATAGCAGAACAATCATAACATAGACAAATAGTGACACAAGTTAATCTTTATTTCCAGTGTTTATTTCTCATTTTTGTTCTTCCTGAATTGGCTAGGAGTGACAATAGAGTGTTGGGTAGTAGTAATATTAGCAGGCATTTTTTTTCTTGTTCATGTTTAAAATTAGTTTTTTGTCATTTGAAATACAGAAGCCAAGCAACACTTTTCTGTCTCAAAAATATCCTGGTCACTCTTCTATATATACCATGTAAGTTTTAGTTTTTGTTAAATGGCTCTTAAATTTTCTCTAAATTATTTTGATGAGAATTATGGTCTTAAAATATTCTATGCTTCTATTCAGGAATAGTATTTCCCTATTCTTTTTTATGTTTCTGATTAATTTTTTTTTTGTTAAAGTTACTGCAAATCGTTGTATATGTTATTATGGTGTTATTATTTTGTGACTGATTTTTAAAATGTGTTCTAGTGGGCTATTTGAGGTCTATGAAAGATGTACTGATTCCTATATTTAAAAAAAAGTAAACATAGTAAACTCTCATATGTTTTATCAGTTATTTAATGATTTTGTGGGATTTTTTTTAAGTTAACAATAGTATCATGTACAAATAATGAGAGTTTTGTCTTCTTTTTGGATAATTACAACTTCTATCACATTTCCCCCTTTTTTATATATTGCTTTGGCTAGAGTATTTTTAGTCTTAGTGGTGGTGATAGCAACCTTGCTCTGTTCCATTTGTTATAACTACTTTAATATTTATTTGTTAAGACTACAGTTGGATTTTGCCAGATATGTATGCATCATAATTTTAAAGATTTTTTCCCTTTTTTAATCCTCTTAAGGATTTAAAAAATAACCAGGATCGATATTAAAGCTTAACACTTTATTGAAATATGTATTTGTTTAATAACATTTATTGAGATAATTATATATTTTTAAACTTTTGAAATATCGATAATGTGTTCTCTGAATTGATTTCCTAATTTTGAGGCACATATCTATATTTTTAAATCTCTTCTATTGGATTATGGTGTGCTATCTACTTAGTACATTTTCAGATTAGAGTTGTATGATATTTTGTAAGGCATTCATGTCTGTATTTTTTTTTTTTTTAAATTTTTTTTTCAACGTTTATTTATTTTTGGGACAGAGAGAGACAGAGCATGAACGGGGGAGGGTCAGAGAGAGAGGGAGACACAGACTCGGAAACAGGCTCCAGGCTCTGAGCCATCAGCCCAGAGCCTGACGCGGGGCTCGAACTCACGGAGCGCGAGATCGTGACCTGGCTGAAGTCGGACGTTTAACCGACTGCGCCACCCAGGCGCCCCCATGTCTGTATTTTTTAATGAAATTACTCCACTATCTTCTTTCTTGTGCTATATTTGTAAAGTTTGGGTATCAAAGCTGTGTTAATTTTATTTGGGAAGTTTCCCATCTTTTATTGAGCAAAATGACTTTAGTATGTTATTTGTAGATTCTGTCTCTGAGTAACATGTATATATTCAGAGGCAGCTTGTTTAGTTTGTACTTTTTCCCCTGAGGCTAAATATCAGTTTTTTAGGTACTGAAATTTAAAATCCATTTGGTTTGGAGAATTCCCAAAAGATTAACATTTTGCCTAGAATTTAAAAAAAAATAATTTTAGGCCTTGAGAAAGAACTGCCATATCTCCTTAGAGTGTAATTTCAGTGTTTAGGAGTCAGGTGAAACATGGCATATTCACTGAAATATCTTTCATAAGCCAGTGGGAATTCTCAGTTTACATGAATGCTTACACAGGTGTTAAGTTTGGTTCTGTCATTTAACTTAAGCCACTTTAAAACATCGATATTTAGATTCAGTTCAGAGATACAGGGCTTGTGTCCTATTTGGAATTGTCATTCCCTATTTTCTTAGAAGATCTGAATGTACCCATACAAGTATTATGTGAATGTGTTTGGATCCATCTACCCTTGTGGTTAAATTATGTTTGGGGAGGTACATTTCAAACCTGCAAACCTAGGTTACCTCATGAGAAAAAAAATCAAATTATTAACTGTTAGATAATATTGTGTGATATTTTATAGATAAGAGAATTAGATTTATAACATTAAAGTTTCACTATACATGTATAAAATTATTAAAGAAATATTAGAAGAAAATAATATTAAAGAACCTAACCAATTTTTCCCTATTACAAATTCTATGTATGTAAGAAATAATGAGAACTTCCTTAGTAAAGGACAATGTTTGGATACCATCAGACTTACAAAAGAAACTTTATTTGCAATTTTAAAGGTTCACCTGTCAGTATTTGAAAAACAACTACAATATTGTTGGGGCGCCTGGGTGGCGCAGTGGGTTAAGCGTCCGACTTCAGCCAGGTCACAATCTCTCTGTCCGGGAGTTCGAGCCCCGTGTCTGGCTCTGGGCTGATGGCTCAGAGCCTGGAGCCTGTTTCCGATTCTGGGTCTCCTTCTCTCTCTGCCCCTCCCCCGTTCATGCTCTGTCTCTCTCTGTCCCAAAAATAAATAAACGTTGCAATGCAAAATGCTTTGAAGAGTAAGTATCTCAGTATAGTTCTGTGGCTTCTTTTATTTTGTTGTGGTTCCTGAAAAGAAACCAGCAGGAGTTCATCCTCGTCTTAGATTGTTAGATATGAAATTTTGTCACAGAATTGTTGATCTCCAGTATGTATTGTTGGATATGTGCTAGTCATTGAAAATGATTTCAGAATAAAATAGACTTTTCCTTGAAGGCGTTAGGAGTCTCTGTTTCAGTGCCAATTCCCATTCTTCCCTAGAATGATTGCCAAGGTATAAATAGCTGAAAAAAAAAAAAAAGAATTGGGTGCTAAGTACTTCACTACACAATAACTCTATCATCACTTTACAGTAACAACTGACAAATGATCCATTACTGTCAGAGGGAAGGTTTTTAAGTCATTTCTTGACTACATCTATTGAGGATTTTGAAGGCAATCAGTAGAGATACATTTTTTCTAGTGTGTTTATTCCTTAATCTATAGTCTTTAAGGATGTGCCAATTATAATTTATCCACTACCTATTATGAAACCCGGATAACAAGGTAATGCAAGTAATTAACAAGGTTTGTACACTACATAAAGGTACTGTGTTGCCTGACATGTTTAAGCTACTAGAGTGAAGTTACACTGATAACATTCTATTTCTGTTTCATCCCTGAGGACAATAACTATTCCTTCCTAATCCTATTTAGATAAGGGTGAAATCCATGGGTTAGTTCTCCAAAGATCAAGAGTTTAGGTTTTCACGTAGCAAAGAGCTTTGTGAGGAGAACATCTCCTCCATTTGTCTGCCAAATCTTTTTCTTATTTCCCCAACCCCCCTTTTTTCCCCAGTACAATTGCCTTGTATTTCCATTCATCAATCCAACCAGAGTAGAATTAATAACATTTGCTTTCTATTATTCAGTGTTTGAAATAAAACAAGATAGACTTTGTACCTTATAGACCTTGTAGGACCATAAATGAATGCTTCCATGTTCTCTCTTTGATGAATCTGAATCTGGAATAGATATTCATTTAATTTAAGGAACAACTAGTTTTTTTTTAAATTTTTTTAACGTTTATTTTTGAGACATAGAGAGACAGAGCACGAACGGGGGAGGGTCAGAGAGAGGGAGACACAGAATCTGAAACAGGCTCCAGGCTCTGAGCTGTCAGCACAGAGCCTGACACGGGGCTCAAACTCACGGACGTGAGATCATGACCTGAGCCGGTTGGCCGCTTAACCCACTGAGCCACCCAGGCGCCCCAGGAACAACTAGTTTTTAAAGATGAAGAGAAGAAATACAAAATTTCCTTTGAATAAACAGAATTTAGGCTGTCACATAGTCTTTAAGATAACTCTACGCTTCAGTATAACTAGAACAAGGAGCAATATTCAGAGTAAGTTGGGGTGTGAAGGGAACTTGAGTGTGTTGTAGCCAGTGAGTAGGAGCAATGGTTCCCCTTGGTGTAGGTTTAATGTCCTTTTCCTGTGAGCCTAATATAACATCAATTGTGGATTTATTTTGTCTTCTTTTTCACACTACTTGAATAAAAACACAAAACCATGAAAGACAGCTTGCTAATGAGTTCTTCATCCTCTTAGCTTCTCTTAGATTCTGATTATTGAAAATGAATGGTGCCCCACAGTACACTTCTTCTCTCACCAGTGTGCCCTCAAATAGGGAGGGGAAAAATGATATATTTTTTTACATTAGAAAATAAAATAACCTTCAGCACTTAAAATGAAAGTAATTTACATCTTTACCACTTTAGAATTACTGTATATATTCAATTTTAGCATTTTTTTCACTAAGCCTTCTTCCTTTTTAATTTTTATGGAGGTTTTGACTTTGCTTTACTAGATTTTGTACTTAAATAATGTAGGCTTCCCTCCATTCATAGATTTAATACAGGCTTATGAGGTCAATATTTTAACCTTGGTAACATTGCTTCATTCTTCTTGACTATTTTAAAGTCAACATACTTCCTTTTTCCTTTCCAGGTAAATAAAATTAGTAATGTTTAGACTTTCTGACAATACATCACTTGAATGAACTCAACATGTGCTTTTAAGAAAAAAGTCACCTTGTGAAAACTTGTTTATAAATAGAATTAATGTTAGTTTCTAGGATTTTCAAAAGTTTCTTTATTCATATTCAAAGCTGGCTCAATCCTCAGTTGCTGTTTGCTTATGAACTTGATGCAGTGGTTTCAATATGATTTGACAAAAATCAAGAAAGATTTGGTTGAGTTTTACAAAAGCATGCAGCATGAATTTTGTTCT
This sequence comes from Herpailurus yagouaroundi, assembly GCF_014898765.1. Taxonomy (NCBI): domain Eukaryota; kingdom Metazoa; phylum Chordata; class Mammalia; order Carnivora; family Felidae; genus Herpailurus; species Herpailurus yagouaroundi. Next base: position 46,716,541 of record NW_024412405.1, on the reverse strand, counting down.
GTTTATTACTGCTTATTTAAAAGAGCTGATACATATGAACAAAGATACTAGTTTTCTTGATTTGAAGATCAGAAAGAAACAATTTCTCAGAATCAGAGCCAAGATTTATCTGTTGAGTAAACTCAAACCTACTTTACAAATCTTGGTCCATGAAATAAGGAGTCTTTCGTTACTTGATATAATAAATGTTAACAATATATCAATAGCATAAACTATTAAAAAATTACTACTGTTCATTTCTGTTTACGAATATTTGCTCTTTCCAAAGATAAATTATTATACATAAATGCCTATACACAACCATGAAACACAGGTATATTATATTATTACTTTCATATTAGTATTGTAAGTCCGTGATCTTACATTTCAGTTCATTGCTATGCATGGGAACTCCTCTGTGCAGGAGGACTCTGAAATCAACATTTGAATGGAACTAAAATTGTCAAATTCCAATGGGGTAAGGCGCGTTGAGGTAGAGAATAAAATGAGGATGACACAGAGGATCTGATAGGGCCAGGATTTTCATTCCTGTGTAGTCAGTTAAAGGGGGTAGATAGGTGGTTCAGGGATGAGAGTAGCAACTGACCAAAAATATCTTACCATTCCCCTCAGCTTGGCTGAACTTTGACAGACCGCTGACCTCCTTTTTCTTAGAACACTTACTTTAGAAAATTTGTGATGGTAAATTCTTTCTCTGGCCATTTTATATGCAAATATTCTTGAAAGACACACACTAGTTTTACAACCCAGGAATGTCTTTCTCGGGGACCTGGGAGCCATCTCTTTGAAGTGTAATCATCAAGGTAGTTAGTGCCCCTCTCTCTCAGTCTGACTTCATTGGGAGCCAGTTAGAAAACCCTGATGGCCAAACACAGAGAAAACCATTTGCAAACTGATGAGTAACTCAATGTGCTCAACACATCTCATTGATGAACTCCCCCTACCCCACCCGACCCCCAGCATTCTTCAGTACTTTTCCACTAGCTACTCCAGCACTTAAGATCCTTCTCACCTTTTGTGTTAATGGAGTTAAGCATAGTCTGAGTTCTGGTCTCTTTTCTCTATGGACTGTAGCCTTGTGTCTTACTGAGCTCATGCCACTGTAACAAAATGCCATAGACTGGGTGGCTTACACAGTAGGAGTTTATTTTTCATGGTTTTGGAGACCAGGGTGTTAACATGGTCCAGTTTGCATGAGGGATCTTGTCCTGGCTTGCAGATGGTTACCTTCTCACTGTGTCCTTCATGACCAGGGGCAGGGGTGGGGAGGTGGGAGGGGAGAGGTCAAGAAGCCTCTCTGATGTTTCTTTTTTTGAAGGGCACTGGTCTCATCATTAGGGTCCCACTCTCATGACCTCATCTAAACTTAATTACTTCCCAAAGAACCCATCTCTAAATACCATCATATTGGGGATTAGAGCTTCAACATAGAAATTTGGGGGAAGACTTTTGTCAGTGCAATTTTTGCTTTGATACAACCCACTGGCAGCAGAGAATGATTTCATAGATGAAAATAGCCTTTTATTCCCTGTTCTTGGTGTCACATTGGGTTGGGGATAGGCAAAGGAAAGGATGTACTATGCTTTTCTCAGGCATTTTATATTTCCCATAGCTAATGCAAATTTTAAGTAAAATTATGAAAAGGAAATTTTTCTTTGGTGCCTATCCATCTCTCCTCTTTCATTCTACCCATCTCTTGTATTTGGTGTAGGGGGAGGGACGAGAAAAGTCAGGGAAGGTGTCCTGGAAATAATGACATTTGAATATAATAATAGTGGGAGAACAAGATACATTATGTGGGCAGCAGTTAGGAGAAAAGCAACAGCTAATATAAGGAAGACGGGTGAGCTAATAATGATAACAGCAATAACAAAGTTAGTTATAACATTTATTTAATTTCTGCTATGTGCCAGGCTCCGTTCTAAACACTTAATGTGCATTAATTCATTTAATCGTTATAGCAACCCCATGAGGTACATACTATAATTATTCCCATTTTGGACATAAAGAAATTGAAATGAAGGGAGTTAACAAATTTGCTCAAGGCCATAAAGCTAACAAATGATAGAGCTGGGATTTAAATCCAGGCATTATTGTCCCAGTACCCATGCATTTAACCTCAAAACAGCACTATCACTGACTATATGTTATTACTCTAGAGATACGTGTACTTTAATCAGGTAAATGGCCTCTGATGGTGGCATTTTGACCATGAGTTCAAGCTAATGAGGAAAAGGTATTGTTAAAGGGGCAGTGGGGTTGGATCAGTCTTTCAAAAACACTTCTTAAATTGAAGGGGTACGTGGGTGGCTGAGTCGGTTAAGAATCTGATTTCTGATTTTGGCTCAGGTCATGATCTCACAACTCATGAGTTCCAGTCCTGCGGTGGACTCTGTGCTGATAGCACGAAGCCTGCGTGGGATTCTCTCTCTTCCTCTCTGCTCCTCCCTAACTCGTGATCTGTCTCTCAAAATAAACTTTAAAAAGAGGTGGGGGGAAGCTTCTTAAATTGTAGAATATTATAACTACCTGTTAGTTTTGAAGGAAACCTCAGTGCTGAAAACAAAGTTAATAATAAAATATATACTATATGTATGTGTGTGTGTGTGTATATATATATATATATATATATATATATATATATAGTGTTGTATAGCTTACAAAATGCTTTAACCTGTGTATTTTCCTTAAAATTTTATCAATGACTGTAAAGTAAGATTGAAGAAGTTACTATAACTTTTGAGGAAGTAGTACAGCTTTTCAAAGATGACAGCTGATTAGGGGGCAAGATTCAATATTCAAATATAGACTGCCTGATGCCTGATTCCTTAAACTTTTCACTAAGTTCAACAAAGACTGGGTATAAAAGTGATTTCAAAACTGAGATTTGAAAGTTGGAAAAAAGCGGTTAAAGATACACAAGTATATTACACCTGATATCTTTGAAAACAATTATTACTATTGAGTGTAAGACCTGTAATTGGGAGTCATTGAAGTATTTTTGGAGAAAACTCTAGTCAACAAATTACTTTTAGACAATTGAGAAAAAAACACAAGTGTAATTGCTAATCAAAGGATACTCTGGGGAAAGACCCAGCCACTTACAATTTAATTAGGGACAGTCAGCATGAAATCAGAGAAAAGAGATCATAGCCAACTTTTGAAGAAAACACATTTAAGAGGTAAGAAAGTAGTCATGAGCTCCTATAATTTCAAAGCTCCCTGGAGACTGCTGGCTGAACTGATATCCTTTGATACTGATGAATTCTTTTCTAGTTAAAATTCTGTTTCTTTCTTTGCAAATTTAGAGATTAGAAATATCTAAATTGAAACATTCAATTATAGGAAGCAAATTATAATGGGTGGCCTTTACGATTGCTGTACTAGAAATATGAGACTAGAAGGCAGAATTAAATATTTAGCTAAGGTGAGAGAACTCCATAGCTGAGAAATGTGATGCAGAAGAAACACTTTTTTTCTCCACTTTGCATAGTAAAGACCTGAAGGAAAGAATGTGCTATTTATTGATAAAGTGTTTGGGGCAAAGTAGTTAAACTCACAACAGGTAACCTAAAGTACTTTTGAAAAGGTCATGGCTGAGAACATTTTGGATTTTGAAAAGGTATGCAAGTTGACAAAATGCAGATTAGTGACAGGAAAAGAAGGATTTGTAAACTTTATGAGATCACATTTGAGGAAAATTGTATAAATATTTAAGAAAAAGCAAATGCAACATTTTCACAGCTTGTGGAATCTTTTAGTATTCTGATTCTTATCCAGTTAAACCATAGAGTGTGAAAATAATAAAATACACAGAAATATACACAGCAAGATAGTGATGATCTGTCTCTTTCCCTTTATTTTTCTGTCTCATAGTCTCCCTTGCTTTCCCACTTGATTTTCCCAAGTCTGTCAGAATGAAGACAACCTCAGGTAATCTTTCTTAGAACAGAAATAAAAGGGGCTTTGGTGTGTTCACTGCCAGAGAGGGATAAGGGGCTTTGAGAAAATTATGTAAGTCAGTGTGTGTATGTGTGTGTGTGTGTGTGTGTGTGTGTGTGTGTACACGCACGGTGTGGGAGAGAGAGAGAGAGATTTTATCTTATACACATACTCATCCCCCCTCTCTCTCCTTTACAGTAAAGCAGTGGTCCTCAACTGTGGCTTCACGAAAATGAGCAGGGGAACTTAAAAAATTCCCAGTCTGTGCTCTAGGCCAATTGCATCAGGAGCTGTAGAGGTAGAAATCAAGCATCCCATCATTCCAGTGAGCAGCTAACTTTGAGATACATCCTACAAAGTAGCCAAATGTGGTGATTGTCTGTCCCTCCCTGCTTCAAGAAAATTCTGGGAATTTTAAAATTCTGGGAAAACATTGGGGGTATGGTTAACCCACTTAACATCTTTATAATCTTTATCCTTTTGATAAGTAGCAGTAAAGAAAACCCTTGCATTTATTCTTCTGTGTGGCTATTGTAAACCTATTGTCTCCCCTCTAGGAAAATCTCCAGTGGTAAAATAACAACTGTATATTGACTTAAATACTAATTACACCAGTTGTCTCCTTTTAAAAACTCTTTTGCTTATATAATTGAATACACGAAGCTTATCACATTGCACTTCTGTAGCTTTCTTTATCAGCAAAATTGTTTCTAGTCCCATGTTTTTGCTTTAAGGTTTCATTTATAATCCAACCTTCATCTCTCCCCATTAAAGCCCAGAATTCTTTTT
>NW_024412405.1:46579250-46711410 GCF_014898765.1 Herpailurus yagouaroundi | reverse complement strand
GGCTCTGAGCTGTCAGCACAGAGCCCGACGCGGGGCTTGAACTCACGGACCGCGAGATCATGACCTGAGCCGAAGTCGGCCGCTTAACCCACTGAGCCACCCAGGTGCCCCAAAGCCCAGAATTCTTATCTTTCTCCTTAATGTTTGGCTGAGTATATGTTTTGTGTGTCATTACTTTAGCCAGTGATCACAGAAGAATGTAATGAGTAGGTAAACACAATGCTTTTTTTTTTTAAATAAATGTTGACAAAACTAATAGATAGTTGTTATAACATTTGTATACATTTTTAAATTTTCATTAGCCGTTTTAAAACCATGGTATATCTATATCCTGTCATGTTACATGTGTGCTATCTCTTTTAATGTTAATATGGAGCATAAAGGCATTTATAAGTAAAATGTATGCTTCTCAGTTGTTTATTTCGTTGAAGAATTTAATGTGTTTTGAGTATTTACTTATCTAGCAAAAGTTTGATAACATGAAGTATAAAAATTGCTGAATCAGGCATAAGAATTGGGAGAATCAGTGAAGAACATTCAAGTAAATTGAGAGGAAAGAGGAAATAGATTTTAACACCATGATTGAACACAGGACAAGATAGTCAAAGGATCCTAGAAAGGAGAAAAATGGTTAGAAATGGAAAAAAGAATGAAATATCTGAGTACTAATCAAATAGCAGTATAGTAAATGAACAGTCAACCAGCTACAATGAATTTGGAAATGCATGACCTAAGAAATATACTTTACAATTGCTAGCACTCTAACGAAAATAATGTATTAATAGAAACTATTAATATTTGCTAGAATAAAAGGTATCTCATCAGGTAGAGCTTACTTTGTATGAATTCATTCCTTGTACTTATCTTTTCTACAAGAGTTACTGAGTTTGTGATGTGAGGTTGTTGCTATTATTTCTGTTCTGAAACAGACACCATCTTGCTTTTTAATTCTTTATTATAGCTATTTTCCATCCTCCTTACTTCTGCTAGTCACTTGTTGCTTATCCCTTGTGGTCTTTTTCCTTCTCTTTGGGCAAAGCTTAAACATGTTACATTTTGTTTCAAATTGTGGCATTCCAAATTCTTGAATGGTTTCTGGTGGGAAGTGTCCAACTAGAGAGTTCGCCTCTTTTTATATGAAAACCTCTGCTGTTCCAGATATTCCCCTGTTGGTTACAGGATGATATTGACTTTGAGAAAAAATCAAATTAACAGTCACTGGGTATTCATTATATGCTATGCAGAGGTACTGCTATATATGGGGGTAAGGGAGAAGGTTATAGGTAGAGGGAGCTACACATGGGGTTGTAGCTAGTTTTAGCCTACCACCAAATCATAGAGCATTCAGTACTGTTTGCACATTTTCCCCACAATTAATTATTTTGTTTTGCTTTGTTTTATAGCTTTGGTTTTATTTAAGCTGTACATTTGTGTCAGCTGTATAGTTGTATAAGAACTATACACATAGGGGTCTTGTATCTCCTTATAAGTCTGCATGTATTCAAGTAACATTTTGAGGTGCCTGGTGGCTCACTTGGTTAAGCATCCAGCTCTTGGCTTTGGCTTAGGTCAGGATCTTATGGTTTGTGAGATTGAGCCCAGTGTGGGGCTCCGTGCTGGCAGTGAGGAGCCTACTTGGGATTCTCTCTCTCTGTCTCTCTCTCTCTCTGCCCCTTCCCACTTGCATGTTTGCTTGTGCTCTCTCAAAAATAAATAAACATTAAAAAAACTTACTTATTTGAGAAGGGGGGGTTGAGAGAGAGAGAGAGAGAGAACGAGCGGGGGAGGGCAGAGAGAGGGAGATAAAGAATCTGAAGAAGGTTCCAGGCTCTGAGCTGTCAGTGCAGAGCTTGATGTGGGGCTCCAAATCATGAACTGCGAGATCAAGACCTGAGCCGAAGTCGGACTCAACTGACTGAGCCACCCAGGCGCCCCAACATTTAAAACATGATTTAAAAAATTCAAGCCAACACTGGAATCTGTGGGACTTTCTTCCTTCAAGTGGCATATGCCCCTCTCCCCTTACTGCCAAGGCTTCTGGAAGGCTGGCTTGAGCTCTGCAGGAAGTCCCCAGGGGGTTCCACTATTAATCTTTGAAATTTTCGTGTCATGTGGAGGAATTAGAAGGAAATCTCTTATTATTTTTAAAAACAGTGACTGCATTAGTATTTACTGCCTGCTCCAGGGTGAAATGAAAGTATCTTAGGGAAAATATACACTACCTTAATTGTTAAGAATAGGATGATATATATAAACATAAGATTTAGAAAAGATAGGTATTTATAGATTGAAGTCATAATTATTTTTTACAAGTATGAGTGCATTTGAAGTTATCAAAGGCAACAGCATTGAACATTGTAACTGGAGCAACTGTCATGTATCCTGGTCTGACCCCTGTCTTTCCTGAGGATTTTGATTTTCCTAAGAAGTCTCCTTTTTGGCCAGCTCATGCATTTTTCTAGTCAAGCTCATACATGCATTAAGTCTAAGGAGGCAAAGATCAGTCTCAAACTGAAAACTACTATTTTAATATGCACAAATGTAAAAGAGGCTGTTATGTTTTATTTCCTCCGTTTAAAAATGTTCTTGTCCTTCATTTGTGTTCCTGGTCAATAATCGACACTAAGTTAAGAGGAGGGAAGAGGTCAGACAATGTGACAGAAGGAATACTTGCAATAAAACACAGACAGAAAATTGTGCTAATAGGTTAACTCCCTACTAATGTGAATAAATCCCTCTGTGAACCTTTTCTGTGATTGCTTATGTGAAGTAATTATTGTCTGGCCTAAAACCTTATAGTTAAACTAAAACTGGCAAATTTTTATTGAGTGCTGTGATAATGTCATGTTTCCAGTCACAGTAGCGTGATGTTTTATGGTTGCAAGGCATTTGTTCGTTCACCCCTTCATTGTTTTGACAGCATATGTTGTATGCTCGTTATGTTCCAGTCAGATATATGTATACATAATTGCACTACAGTGGGGTTAGATTCGCAGTTTGGACCAGGACCAAAGGGAGTAAAAAGCGAGTGTCATCAATTCTGCTTGGTTGTGTAAGAAAAGGCTTTAACAGAGGAGAACACACATGAGATTTGGTCTTCCAGGATGAAAGTCTTAGAGTCTATCAGGGGAACAATAAGAGGGAACATTACAGGCAGAATGGAAGTTTGTGCAAGGGATGAAATAATGGGGCTTGTTCAGGGAACTGTAAATAGTTCCACATACTTGGAGAGTCCCAGAAGCCACTGACTTTGGTGCCAGAAAAGTTGGACTTGAACTTAGCTCTGTCTGACATTTATTGTCTATATAAGTTGGATCAAGTCTCTTGACCTTCCAACACCTGAGTTTTACTCATTAAAAATGAGAATAATAGTATTCACCTCAGACTTTTTTTTTTCCTTCATAAGGTTTGAATGAAATATGGCCTTTTATAGAATCTTGTCAGTTTCTGGCCCCTGGAAAGTACCCTCTAATTGCAAGTTGTTGTTGTCGTCCACATGGTCATCAAGATCATTGTTGCTTTTCCGATAGGAGAAGAAGGAGATAAAGTTGAAGAGGTGAGGAAGGATCAAGCCATAGAGGCCTGTGGTGTTCTGCTAAGAAATCTCATCAGCGTACTTCTAAGCATTAATTTCACTGACAATAACCTTTTGCAAAATTGTGTGAAATCCATCCTTAAAGCTTACTGTCCTTTATCTGCAGAGTTTAACCTTCTAATTGTGTTTCTTTATCAATCTCCCCCTTACTATTCCCTTCTTTTCACACATTCTTTCACCTGTCATTTTTCTTCTATGTTTAGTTATGTAATATTAAGTGTTTTCAAAAGATGCGCAAATTAATTTTCATTTGCATCTTCACTTGTAGTCATTTCTGTGAATAAGGAATCAAACTTTAACTTGACAATTTTATCATAAAACCTCTTCTTCAATCTTAATTTTTTCATTTATTTTACTTGCTTAAGTGATTAGCAGTTAAGAAAAGGGAAAACTACTCTTGCTTTATTGGAGCTACAGGACTGACGTGTCTATATTAATTATGGGATATAAATAGAATTTTCATTATATGTTGTCAAAAAACTTGTTTTCTTATTTAAAAAATACCCTCCAATTTAAAAATGAAGACAAATCAGTTGGTTCAGATTTGCTGGTCTGAACAAAAAAAGGAGCTGTGTATGGAAGCTATCAGGAAGATATTTATGCATGAAAATGAATTTGATTCTGAATAGCATCATGAGAAAGTGTATGGTTTTTGCTATATTTCAGGTACTTATTTCCATAACTCTCACCAATGATATATTTGCATTGCCAAATCCCTCCTAGTAAACTAGCAAAAACTGAAAAATTCATCCGATGTAAAGATGTTTGAAGAAAAATATATAATCTGGACTTGTTACACTTTGCAAACTGAATATACAAGACTATTGCCTTTAAATTTTTCTCATAACAGAATAGTTTTTAAAAATTGTTTGAAAGATAGTCTTTTTTTAGGCTTATGAGGAATGGACATGTAAATATGAAGGAATTTATAAAGTAGGAACATTTTTAACATTGCTATTTAGATATGTTGTAAAATTCACCCATTTAAAGTATACAATTCAATAGTTTTAGTATATTGAGTTGTGCAACCACTATCAAAATCTAAATTTGGAACATTTTCATCACCCCATTACCCTGTGCCCATTACAGTCACTCCCCATACCTGCCCCAGCCCTAATCTCTAATGCATTATATATGCTTTCCATCTCTTTGAATTTGCCTAATCTGGATAGTTATATAAATGGAATCATACAATATGTGATTTTTTTTGTAGTTGGCATCATTTGCTTAACATAATATTTTGAAGGTTCATCTGTTACATAACATGTATCAGTAATTGATTCCTTTTATTGCTGAATAATGTTCCTTTGTATGGATATAACACAGTTTGTTTATCCATTTATCAAATGATAGACATTTGGATTGTTTCCATATCTTGCTTATTATTGATAATGTTCTAATACTCAAAGATAAATTTTGTGTGGATATATGTTTTTATTTAACTTGGCATATATATAAGAGAGGAATTGCCATGTCATATGATTAAGTATATACTTAACCTTTTGAAAAACTGCTGAAACTGTTTTCTAAACCTAATGTACATTTTACACTCTCCCCACCAATGTGTGAGGATTCAATTTCTTCACCTACTTGTTGTGGTCTTTTAGATTATAGCTATCCCAGTGAGTGTGATGTATTATCTTATTGGTGGCTTTAATTTGCATTTCTCTAATGCCTGATATTGATGAGCATCTTGTCATGTGTTTATTGACCCTTGGTATATCCTCTGTGGAGAAATGTCTATACAGGGCCCTAGCCTGTTTTTAAAAATTGGACTCATTGTTTAGTTGTAAAAGCTCTTTATTCTGAACACCAGTTTCTTCTCAGATGTATGATCTGCAGATATTTTCTCTTATCCTGTGTGTTGTCTGTTTATTTTCTTTTTTTTTTTTTTTTAATTTTTTTTTTAACATTTATTTATTTTTGAGACAGAGAGAGACAGAGCATGAACGGGGGAGGGTCAGAGAGAGGGAGACACAGAATCTGAAACAGGCTCCAGGCTCTGAGCTGTCAGCACAGAGCCCGACGCGGGGCTCGAACTCACGGACTGCGAGATCATGACCTGAGCCGAAGTCGGCCGCTTAACCGACTGAGCCACCCAGGCGCCCCGTCTGTTTATTTTCTTAATGGTATACTTTGCATCACAAACGTTTTTAATTTTGATGCCGTCCAATTTTTGTATTTTCCTCTTTGTTGCTTGTACTTTAAGGTCTCATTTCTAAGAAACCATTGTCTAATCCAAAATCACAAAGACTGACTCCTATATTTTTTTCTAAGAGTTTGACAGTTTAGCTCTCATATTAGGCCTATTATAGATTTTGAGTTTTTGTTTTATTTGTTGGTATGGTATAAGGAAGAGGTCCAACTTCATTTTTTGTAAGCAGATATACAGTTATCTCAGCCCCATTTGTTGAAAAGACTTCATTCTTCATTGGATTGTCTTGGAAATCTTGGCAAAAATCAATTTATCATAAATGTAAAGGTTAATTTCTGGACTCTCAATTCTATGTCATTGATTTATTTGTCTTAATCCATTACTAGATGACTGTCTCAATTGCTGTGGCTTTGCAGTAGGTCTTAAAACCAGGAATTGTGAACTTTCCAACTTTGTTCTTTTTTTTTTTTCAAGGTTATTCAGGCTATTCTGGATCTCTTGAATATTCATATGAATTTTAGGATCAGCTTGTCATTTCTGAAAAAAAAAGTACCTAGGATTTTGATAGATGTGGTATTGAATCTCTAGATCAATTTGGAAGTATTGCCATCTTAACAATATTAAGTTTTCTGATCCACGAACGTGGGATATAAGTTTATTTGGAATTTTGATTTTTTCAGCAATGTAGGTTTCAGCATTCAAGCCTTGTGCTTTATTAAATTTATTCCTAAATATTTTATTACTTTTATTTTGTAAATAAAATTATATTTTAATTTCATTTTCAGATTGCTCATTGCTAGTGTATAGAAATACATTTTTTTGATATCCATCTTATATCCTGTAACATTGCAAAGCTTGTTTATTGTTCAACACATTTTAGTGATTTTTAAATGATTTTCTGTATATAAGATTGTATTATCTATGAGTACAAATAACTTTAGTTCTTCTTTTACCAACTGGATATCTTTTATTTGTGTTACTTATCTAATTGCCTTGGCAGGATCCTTCAGTATAATGTTTAATAAAAGTGGCTAAAGAGAACATCCTGTCTTTTTTTTTATTGTTTATTTATGTATTTTAAGAGAGAGAGAGAGAAAGAGAACTTTAGCAGGGGGTGGGAGAGCAGAAAGAGGGAGACAGAGGATCCAGTGTGTGCTCTGCACTGACATCAAGAGCCTGATGTGGGGCTTGAACTCATGAACCATGAGATCATGACCTGAGCTAAAGTCGGATGCTTAAGTAACTGAACCACCAAGGTGCCCCACATCCCTCTCTTTTACCTGATCTCAGGAGGAAAACATTCAGTCTTTCACCATTAAGTATGATATTAGCTGTGGGTTTTTTTTAGATACTTATTTATCACATTGAGGAAATTTCCTACCACATCTAGTTCATTATTTTTTTTTCATAGAAGGATATTGGATTTTGTCAAATTATTATATTGTATGCATTGAGATGGTTGTATTTTTTTCTGTTAATATGTTGTATTACACTGACCGATGTTAAAAGATTCTTATATTACTAGTACAAATCTCACTTGTTCATACTGTATTATTATTTATATGTTACTGGATTAGGTCTGCTAGTATTTTGTTTAATGTTTCTGTGTCTATATTCATAACGGATATTGGTTTGGGGTTTCCTATTCTTGCAATGACTTTGCCTGGTTTTGGTGTCAGGGTGATACTGAGCTCATAAAATGAGTTAGGAAAGTTATCCTAATCTAATTCTTGAGTTTCAGTAATTTGTGTTTTTCTACAAATACATCCATTTTATCTAAGTTATCTAATATGTTGGCATATAGTAATAATACTCATAATATCCCCTTATAAAGTATTTTATTTCTGTAAGGCTAATGGTGATGTCCCTTCTTTTATTCCTGATTATGGTCATTGAAGTCTTCTCTTTTATTTTCTTATTCAGTTCAGCCAGAAGTTTGTCAATAATGTTGAACTTTCAAGGAACCAACTTGATTTTGTTGCTTTTCTCCATTATTTTTATATTCTCTATTTCACCTTAAAAGTGTCTCACTAAAATACTCTGATTAGCATTTGAAGTATATAACAGACATTTAGTGAGAGCCCAGTGATGTAGTAACATAAAGGTGAGAGGAGAGAGAAGTGAGGGAGAGGGACAGAGAAAAAGAGATGTGAGATGTGTTTTCTTTCCTCTCTCTTTGGTAGAAAGCAAAACAGATTTTTGTTTTCTTTGTTTACAATTTTGTGTTCTGTTTTTGTTTTTTGACATTTTTAGAGGTCCTGACACAATCACACTGTGTTGGAGTAGCTAGGTATTATCATAAGAAGGCAGCATACTTTCATTGGAGAAGGTAACAACAGCCTTAATGGACGTTAGTGGACATGGTGGACCTTAAGGTCTGAATGGAATTCAAGATTTCATCATTAGTGGGAGCTAAAACCAGTAGGAATACATGAAAGTTCAGGCTTCATTTTCAGGTGTTAACTAATTTCCTTATGGATCTTTGAAGATGGTAGACAATAATAAAGAAAGTTCAAGCCAAAAAGGGGAAAATGATGTGCTTTTACTATCCCTTTTTAGGGAGTGCCTCTTAAGATGAAGCCTTAAAAAAATAGGATGCAGGGCGCCTGGATGGCGCAGTCGGTTAAGCGTCCGACTTCAGCCAGGTCACGATCTCGCGGTCCGTGAGCTCGAGCCCCGCGTCGGGCTCTGGGCTGATGGCTCAGAGCCTGGAGCCTGTTTCCGATTCTGTGTCTCCCTCTCTCTCTGCCCCTCCCCCGTTTATGCTCTGTCTCTCTCTGTCCCAAAAATAAATAAACGTTGAAAAAAAATTAAAAAAAAAATAGGATGCCATATGGAAACAGACTAGATTTGTTTATGTGGATTTGTTTTTGCCACAAGCAATTGTAGTGGGGATGAGGAGATGGAAGCCATAATTCAAGTGATTTAGTTGTTTTGACTAGCAGCAGATAACTACTGATGATACCATTAATTGTGGTAAATGAACATGGGGCTGAAGAAATATCATTTACACATTGCTCTATCCATATTCTGCATTTACTGTTTATTATTTGTTTTCAGAAAGAGATCATATGTCTAGTAATTTTAGTGTAATCTGTAAAATCAAAAGGCCACAGATAGATTTACTGACGTCATCATCACCATCATCATCATCGTCAATCTTTGCCATGGTTAATATCTATTTTACATTTATTAATTGTGTCGGCTTTTTTTGGTAGGAATTTTATCTCAGCTGCCCTTTCCTCCACCTTTCCTCCTTCCATACTATTCCTTTTATGCAATATAAAAAAGTAAAATATTAGGAGGTAGGCACTTACTTCACCTCAACATTTTATTCCACTGACTGAATTCTACTTTGGTGATACATTAAGCTCCAACAGAAACATTATTGTGTCTTTAGGCCTTAGGATCCTAAGTCTGATGAATTTATTATTTACTTGAGTTTAATGAAATAAGTCAAGTTATTAATGTAAATTAGAGGAAAGAATCCCCTTAAAATATGTTCTTCTTCTCTTTTTAGGCAGTAGTAAATCATGGGTAAAAGAAAAATAGATGGCATATCACATTCTTAAGGGTTATGTTGACGATCAAGTGCTTTCAAGTTACTAAAGCCCAGTGATTCGCTCAGTATTCATTCTGACTTGAAAGCATCTCAAATTAGTAATCTTGGATTATCTGCTCTTTCAAAGGCACTCTCAAAAAGGAATGGTAATGTGAGGTGGGTAGGCATTTCTGTAATACACTTAATATTGAATTTCAGTATTAGAAGCCGGGTTTGACTAATACCTGAAAATGCTAGTGACAGTAACCCCTTGAGACCACAAGGATAGAAATCATGTGAATTATTTTTTTTATTGTTTTTGGATTAGGTATCTCTGTCTTTACAGCTCATATTCTTCATCATCTTCCTATGTCAAATTTTGTATGTTTTAAAAATTAGTTCAGAAGCATTGTTGACTAAAAGGTAGACTGAAAAGATAAAAAAGCACAATATTTCTTTATTTCATTTATATGTTTTATTGTGTTCTCTATTCTCTTTTAAAAAAACAGAAATCTACTTTTCCCAGCTGGTTTCATATACATTCCAGATGATTTGGTAACTCTTCAAAAAACACAAGCTCAAACTTTGAGAAAAGTTAAATGTATTGTACAAATAACATTTCCCTAAGCCATCTGAAAGTTGTTGACATTGTTCTCTATCATTCTGAATATGTTAGAGTGTATTTCCTAAAAACAAGGACATTTTCCTACATAGCCCCAGTATAACTAACAAATCAGGAAGTTTAACAATGATGTATGTTACTACCACCTGATACCCAGATCTTATTCAGTGTTCACCAGTTCTATCAATAATACCCTTTATAGCAAAAAAAAAAAAAAAAAATATCTTTTTCTAAATGTTCGTCTTAGTGTCATTGTTTGTTTTTTTTTCAATTTTATATAAATAAATAAACGTAAAAAAAAAAAGAAATTTAATTTTATTTTTTATTTTTTAAAATTTACATCCAAATTAGCATATAGTGAAGCAATGATTTCAGAAGTAGATTCCTTCATGCCCCCTCCCGCAACCCTTCCAGCAACCCTGTTTGTTCTCCATATTTATGAGTCTCTTCTGTTTTGTCCCCCTCCCTGTTTTTATATTCTTTTTGTTTCCCTTCCCTTATGTTCATCTGTTTTGTCTCTT
This sequence comes from Herpailurus yagouaroundi, assembly GCF_014898765.1. NCBI lineage: Eukaryota > Metazoa > Chordata > Mammalia > Carnivora > Felidae > Herpailurus > Herpailurus yagouaroundi. The sequence continues at coordinate 46,700,976 of NW_024412405.1, read as the reverse complement.
AAAGTCCTCATATGAGTGAAGTCATATGATTTTTGTCTTTCTCTAACTTCACTTAGCATAATACCCTCCAGTTCCATCCATGTAGTTGCAAATGGCAAGATTTCATTCTTTTTGATTGCCGAGTAATACTCCATTGTATGTATATACCACTTCTTCTTTATCCATTCATCCATCGATGAACATTTGGGCTCTTTCCATTCTTTGGCTCTTGCCAATAGTGCTGCTATAAACATGGGGTGCATGTGTCCCTTCAGAACAGCACACCTGTATTCCTTAGAAAAATGCCTAGTAGTGCAATTGCTGGGTCGTAGGGTAGTTCTATTTTTAGTTTTTGAGGAACCTCCATACTCTTTTCCAGAGTGGCTGCACCAGCTTGCATTCCCACCATCAATGCAAACGAGATCCTCTCTCTTTCTCTACATGCTTGCCAACATCTGTTGTTGCCTGAGTTGTTACTGTTAGCCATTCTGACAGGTGTAAGGTGGTATCTCATTGTGGTTTTGATTTGGATTTTCCTGATGATGAGTGATGTTGAGCATTTTTTCATGTGTCGGTTGGCCATCTGAATGTCGTCTTTGGAGAAGTGTCTATTCATGTCTTTTGCCCATTTCTTTGCTGGATTATTATTATTTTTTTGGGTGTTCAGTTTGATAAGTTCTTTGTAGATTTTGGATACTAACCCTTTATCTGATATGTCATTTGCAAATATCTTCTCCCATTCTGTCAGTTGCCTTTTAGTTTTGCTGATTGTTTCCTTCACTGTGCAGAAGCTTTTTATTTTGATGAGGTCCCAGTAGTTCATTTTGGCTTTTGTTTCCCTTGCCTCTGGAGACATGTTGAGTAAGAAGTTGCTGCTGGCAAGATCAAAGAGATTTTTGCCTGATTTCTCCTTGAGGACTTTGATGGCTTCCTGTCTTACATTGAGGTCTTTCATCCATTTTGAGTTTGTTTTTGTGTATGGTATAAGAAAGTCATCCAGGTTCATTCTATTGCATGTCACTGTCCAGTTTTCCCAGCACCACTTTCTGAAGAGACTGTCTTTATTCCTTCGGACATTCTTTCCTGCTTTGTCAAAGATTAGTTGGCCATACGTTTGTGGGTCCATTTCTGGGTCCTCTATTCTATTCCATTGATCTGAGTGTCTATTCTTCTGCCAGTACCATACTGTCTTGATGATTACAGCTTTGTAGTATAGCTTGAAGTCTGGGATTGTGATGCCTCCTGCTTTGGTTTTCTTTTTCAAGATCACTTTGGCTATTCGGGATCTTTTCTGGTTCCATACAAATTTGAGGATTGTTTGTTCTTGCTCTGTGAAGAATGCTGGTGTTACTTTGATAGGGATTGCATTGAATATGTAGATTGCTTTGGGTAGTATCGACATTTTAACAATATTTGTTCTTCCTATCCAGGAGCACGGAATCTTTTTCCATTTCTTTATGTCTTCTTCAATTTCTTTCATAAGCTTTCTATAGTTTTCAATGTATAGATTTTTCACCTCTTTGGTTAGATTGACTTCTAGTTATTTTATGGTTTTTGGTGCAAGTGTAAATGGGATCGGTTCCTTGATTTCTCTTTCTGTCGCTTCATTGTTGGTGTATAGGAATGCAACCAATATCTGTGCGTTGATTTTATATCCTGCAACTTTGCTGAATTCATGAATCAGTTCTAGCAGTTTTTTGGTGGAATCTTTTGGGTTTTCCATATAGAGTATCATGTCATCTGCAAAGAGTGAAAGTTTGACTTCCTCCTGACCGATTTGGATGCCTTTTATTTCTTTGTGTTGTCTTCTTGCAGAGGCTAAGACTTCCAATACTATGTTGAATAACAGTGGCGAGAGTGGACATCCCTGTCTTGTTCCTGACCTTAGGGGGAAAGCTCCCAGTTTTTCCCCATTGAGGATGATATTAGCGTTGGGTCGTTCATATATGGCTTTTATGATCTCGAGGTATGATCCTTCTATCCCTACTTTCTTGAGGGTTTTTATCAAGAAAGGATGCAGTATTTTCTCAAATGCTTTCTCTGAATCTATTGAGATGATATGGTTCTTGTCCTTTCTTTTATTGATGTGATGAATCACGTTAATTTTTTTGCGGATATTGAACCAGCCCTGCATTCTGGGTATAAATCCTACTTGTTGTGGTGAATAATTTTTTTCATGTATTGTTGGATCCAGTTGGCTAATATCTTGTTGAGGATTTTTGCATCCATGTTCATCAGGGAACTTGGTCTATAGTTCTCCTTTTTAGTGGGGTCTCTGTCTGGTTTTGGAATCAAGGTAATGCTGACTTCATAGAAAGAGTTTGGAAGTTTTCCTTCCATTTCTATTTTTTGGAACAGTTTCAAAAGAATAGGTGTTAACTCTTCCTTAAATGTTTGGTAGAATTCCCCTGGAAAGCCATCTGGTCCTGGACTCTTGTGTTTTGGCATATTTTCGATTACTGACTTGATTTCCTTACTGGTTATGGGTCTGTTCAAATTTTCTACTTCTTCCTGTTTCAGATTTGGTAGTGTATATGTTTCTAGGAATTTGTCCATTTCTTCCAGATTGCCCATTTTATTGGCATATAAAATTGCTCATAATATTCTGTTATTATTGTTTTATGTCTTTTGTGTTGGTTGTGATCTCTCCTCTTTCATTCTTGATTTTATTTATTTGGGCCCTTTCCTTTTTCTTTTTGATCAAATTTGCTAGGGGTTTATCAATTTTGTTAATTCTTTCAAAGAACCAGCTTCTGGTTTCATTGATCTGTTCTACTGTTTTTTTGGTTTCGATAGCATCAATTTCTGCTCTAATCTTTATTAATTCCTGTATTCTGCTGGTTTTGGGTTTTATTTGCTGTTCTTTTTGCAGGTCTTTAAGGTGTAAGGTTAGGTTGTGTATCTGAGATCTTTCTTCCTTCTTGAGGAAGGCCTGGATTGCTATATACTTTCCTCTTATGACTGCCTTTGCTGAGTCCCAGAGGTTTTGGGTTGTGGTGTTATCATTTTCATTGGCTTCCATATACTTTTTAATTTCCTCTTTAACTGCTTGGTTAGCCCATTCATTCTTTAGTAGGATGTTCTTCAGTCTCCAAGTATTTATTGCCTTTCCGAATTTTTTCTTGTGGTCGATTTTGAGTTTCATACTGTTGTGGTCTGAAAATATGCATGGTATGATATCAATCTTTTTGTACTTGCTGAGGGCTGATTTGTGTTCCAGTATGTGGTCTATTCTGGAGAATGTTCCATGTGCACTGGAGAAGAATGTATATTCTGTTGCTTTAGGATGAAATGTTCTGAATATATCTGTGAAGTCCATCTGGTCCAGTGTGTCATTCAAAGCCATTGTTTCCTTGTTGATTTTTTGATTAGATGATCTGTCCATTGCTGTGAGTAGGTGTTGAAGTCTTCTACTGTTATGGTATTACTATCGATGAGTTTCTTTATGTTTGTGATTAATTGATTTATGTGTTTGGGGGCTCTCACATTTGGCACATAAATGTTTACAATTGTTAGGTCTTCTTGGTGGTAGACCCCTTGATTATGATATAATGCCCTTCTGCATCTCTTGATACAGTCTTTATTTTAAAGTCTAAATTGTCTGATATAAGTATGGCTACTCCAGCTTTCTTTTGTTGACCATTAGCATGACAGATGGTTCTCCATCCCCTTATTTTCGATCTGATGGTGTCTTTAGGTCTAAAGTGGGTCTCTTGTAAACAGCAGATAGATGGATCTTGTTTTCTTATCCATTCTGTTACTATGTCTTTTGATTGGAGCATTGAGTCCATTGATGTTTAGAGTGAGTACTGGAAGATATGAATTTATTGTCATTATGATGATTGTAGAGTTGGAGTTTCTGGTGGTGTTCTCTGGTCCTTTCTAATCTTTTGTTGCTTTTGGTGTATATATATATATATATATATATTTTTTTTTTTTTTTTCATCTTTTGTCCCCTCAGAGAGTCCCCCTTAAAATTTCTTACAGGGCTGGTTTAGTGGTCAAAAACGCCTTTAGTTTTTGTTTGTTTGGGAAACTTTTTGTCTCTCCTTCTATTTTGAATGACAGAATTGCTGAATAAAGAATTCTTGGTTGCATATTTTTCTGATTCAGCACACTGAATATATCCTGCCACTCCTTTCTGGCCTGCCAAGTTTCTGTGCATAGGTCTGCTGCAAACCTAATTTGTCTTCCTTTGTACGTTAGGGCCTTTTTTCCCTTGCTGCTTTCATGATTCTCTCCTTGCCTGAGTATTTTGTGAATTTGACTATGATATGCCTTGTTGATGGTCGCTTTTTTTGAATCTAATGGGAGTCCTCTGTGCTTCCTGCATTTTGATGTCTGTGTCTTTCCTGAGGTTAGGAAAGTTTTCTGCTATGATTTGCTCACATAACCCTTCTACCCCTATTTCTCTCTCTTCCTCCTCTGGGACCCCTATGATTCTGATTTGTTCCTGTTTAATGAGTCACTGATTTCTCTAATTCTTAAATCGTGCTGTTTTGCCTTAATCTCCCTTTTTTTTTCTGCTTCATTACTCTCTATAAGTTTGTCCTCTATATCGCTGATTCTCTGCTCCATGACAACAGGGATAATGGTTATTTATTATTATTACTTTATTTACCGTTGTGTTTGGCATGTAGCAAGCCTTCAATATATATTTGTTGAAATTGAATGACTAATTCACAGGTACTTTGCTGTTGGGAGTCTGGGAGATTTTTTTTTCTCCTTCCTTCCTACAGGTCTCTTCCCCTGAAGTTTTCTGTTCATTATGCTACGGCTTTATTGCTTGTCATTCCTGGACTTCTTGAGGCTAGATGCCTTTTGTAGTATTTTTCAAAGATTAAAGTACGTTGTCTCTGTTCTCTTCAACTTGTAAAATTTGCCAAAGATAAAAAGAGAATTTCATGGCAAAAATAATAAAGATAAATGGTATAATGTTTATAAATATTGTTACTTACCATCAGCCTATCTTCAGTATTTTAGTTGTAAAATGATTTGCAATAGGCAGACTATAAAATCAGTATAACAGTATGCAGCCAGCACTTTTCATTCAGCACAGGGAGAGAAAAGATGGTAAAATAATTGTTAAGAGAAAGCAGCTGTTCAGCTTTCTTGTATTTTCATTTGGGAAGGATGTCCAAGAGGCAGATAATTCCTGTAACCTCCCAGTATGGTCTGCTTCTCTTATAGCAGTGAATAATTGAATGAGGACTATGAATAGCATAGTAAGACCTCAGGATAAAATTTGTGGATGTCACAGTTTGACAGTTATTAACAAAGTGACTCTTTTTGTCTGTGGGGATGTTTGTTTTTCCTGACAAGTCTATTATCTCAATGTTGCTTGATATTCCCTGAGAAATAGTATGGGTGTGATGTGTCTTGGGGCCTGGGCTGGGCTGGGGGTTATCTTACTTTGCATTTTGTATGGGTAGTTGCCATTTTACTTTAGAAAGAACTGTACATATCTGGCAGGATATTCCTGCTTATTTGATAAGTTATTCATTCTCTGTAATCTCTAAATGCAAAAGGTATAATCTCAATTTAGCAGGAGAATCTCTGAGTGCAAAGGAGTTCTTAAATCAGGGAGAATCAAGGGATTTTGTCTTGAGATAAGAACAACCATGTCTCAATATGTTTCCTTGGCTTTGTTTCTATTATAAGAAAAACACATATTGCCACATTTTGTTATAAAATATTAGAGGAAAATATAATTGATAGCATGCTATATTTTACATATAAACTATTTTTTGGCCAGTGTAGCTGGATGATATACAAGGAACATGTCACACTCTCTCTGAGACTTCTAGCACTTATATGAAAAATTAGCATTTTTGTATTTGCACCATCTTAACAAATTTATTTTTCATATTATATTATTGTTGACACTTCCTTCAAAAATAGCATTTGCTCCATAAATATCTGTTAGACTCTCAATACTTTCTAGGCATTGTTATAATCCCTAGAATATAGGAACACATGAGATATAATATTTGACCTCAATGACTTCACAGTTCTTAGAATATGATAACATTTTGCATTTCAAATTCTGATTCAGCTCTTTACTAGCTAGGGAAAATTATTTAATTTTTCTGAACTCTAATTATCTACAAAATGGAAAGACTAATTATATCGACTTTATAGGGCTCTTGTGAGAATTAAAAGGGATAATTTGTGTTAAGTATTTTTTATGCCATTTGAAATACAGTATGTACTCAGTAGATACCAGCCTCATTGTGGCTGTCATTATTTTTTCACCTATAATTTGAGAAGTATCCTAAGGAGTGCAAGTATAAAGGTCCATTTCATGAGAAGGTTTCTTAACACTGCCTTTTGTTTATAGAGTTGTTTTAAAAAGTGAGTTGAAGGAACTCTAGCATCATACCACAAAATGGGTATGACTTTAGGGATTCTAGAAAGGCCAGTCTTCCAAAACCTCACCTAAAAGGAGGCATATTGAAATATGATTTAACTGTAAATACTTATAGGAAAAATAATAACTTCTTAATTATTCAATAAATGTTGGCTGTTATCTTTTATCAGTTTGCTATTGACACCATATGGTTACCAAAAAAAAAAAAAAAATCTCAGTGGCATGGAACTATAGGCATTTATTTAGCTCAATTGGTTGGAGGTGCACATGTAGGCTGGGCTTGGGTGAATAGCTCTGCTGCTCTCAGATGGGTCTCCTCAAGCATTGTGGATTGATTCTGCTCTGTGTGTTTCTTATTTTCCTCCAGGAATCAGAAGGTCTGCCTGGATTTGGTGTTCTCATGGAGATGGCAGAAGTATAAGAGGGCTAGCCCAACTGCTTGAATGATTCTCAACATTTTGGTGCCATTACCCTTGCTAATATTCCATTGATTAAGGTAAGTCATATGGGTGAAACAAAAATCGACAGTGGTCAAATACACTCCACCACTTTAGTGGAGGAGGAACTGAAAAGCTACCTGGCAAAAGGCCAGGCAAAAGGCCAGATACAGCGAATGTTAAAGGATTGGGGTGATCAGGACACATGTGTCTCCAATGGCAATAATACAAACCACTCTGGTGCTGTGTGCTCCCATAGCTTCACTCCTACTCCACCCAGCCGGCCCTCCTCCTATATCTACTGCCTGTAAAGGCCTCCATAACCTCTTACATTGTACCGTATTGACCATTTCATCATATTCACAGTGCTTAACAGCTTTCAACCAGTTCCTCTTACCTGATTCCCTTTAACTGAAACTTGGCTTTCTCCTAATATTGCAAATTCCTTTCCAACTGTTTCATGGTCTTCCTTTGAAATCGTTTGGTGGCAAGTTCATGCAGAATATTCTTTATATTGTTCATACCTCTTTTCAGGTAATTGTTCTTTTGCTATGGCTCAATAGCTTTTTTATGAGCTGACATTTTCCACTGCTGTTTATCTCTTTTCAACCTAGCATCTCAAATTCACCTTGTTCTCTGCCAACTTCAGAGTTCAAATCCGCTCTCTTTCATTATGTCGCTTTTGCCTTTACAATTTTTTAAGAACTCTTTCTAGGCTTCCATAATTGGGCATTATTCTATTTCCCACTTCATAGGTTCTTCCTTTGCCTCACAGGCTGGAAATTTTCTCCCTCTCACCCCATAAATAGAGGAATTCTTTAAAGATTTGTCCTTAACTTTCAACTCATTATTTTTCCCTTGGTGATCTAATTTTTCCCACAGGTTAAATTATCATCTCTAGTGGATGAGTCTTGACTTTGTTTTTACATTGGCTTCCTTCCCAAGAAGTGAACTTTCAGCAGCTTGCCATACTTCTTTACTGTCCACAGACAATCTGTATCTGTTTTCATGACCCCTATTTTCTTTATTACTACCTCAGTCCTTCCAGGACATCAGATCAAAATTTCATATATTCAATTTATTTTAATGGATTTAGTTCTTTCTATTCTAATCTAATTAAACCTTTCCACACTCTTGTGTATCATAGAGACCTCAAATCATTGTAACAAGCATCTGTTATCTGACTCTTCCCCCCCCCCCAATCTTGCAAGGCCCAGGAGATAAAAATATGACCAAGATATGGCCCCAGACTTTAAAGAATTCTATTGGAAGAGGCATAAAATAAATATTTGGCCATAAAAAGACAAGTAAGGGCCATTCTGGTGGCATAAACGAATGCTATGGGAACACTAAGAAGCAAGAAATTAATTCTATTATGGAGATCTGTCAGAGTAGCCTGCACAGAGGAGGTAACATTTGAGCTGTCTTTAAAAGATGAGTCAGAAATGTAGCATTCTTGACATTTAAACGTTTACAGTCTGCAAAATGTGTATCAGTGTCCATAACAGATGCTTGCCTGCCCTTGGGAACATCAGCAACACTCTATAAAAGGTTTCTCTCCAGTGCACCAATGTCTCAGGAAATCTTGCCTGGTTCTGCCTTCTGAGTTTACCTCTTTTTTGTTCTTAGTCTTGATATAAACCTCCAGATATGGTTCTTTGGACCTTTCCTTACTTCTTGTGCCCACTCTTACTAAATCAATTTCAATTCCCTTTTGCTTAGTTTTCTAAAGCTTCTGATAAGAACTTGCTCAGGAAATCCAGTCACTTTTAGAATATGAAACTCCTTCTTAATTGGGTAGGTATGCAGATAATTTGGGGAGTAAGATAAGTAGCTAAATAACTATAAGTCAAAACAAAAGGTAGATGCCATTGAAGAGTTCCAATGTTATGCAGATTTAAAAGGAGAGTTCCTCACAAGTATTTAAACTTCTCCTCTGATAACTCTGGACCATCCCATCATGACTGAAAATTACTTTTTTCCCCATAAATATTGCTTTCTTGCCTCCATCTTTTGGTATCCTAGAAGAGATTTGTGTGAGTATATAAAAGAGAATGTCTGAATGTTTATCTCTGAAAATTTGCAAGTGTATCCTTACTGTAGTCTGTCTGTCTTTTGAACAAGATGTGTGGCCAGAGATAACAGTGGCTTACCTCAGATTTCCTGGGCACTGGAGCACTGAGCATGAGTCACTCCTAATATTGGCTGGAGCACTGTGCAACACCTGTGTGCGTCAGCTGTTCCATGGGATCTGAGTGCATGGATGGTATTCACACTTCTGTTACTGGGTTGGGGTAATCTGAATCAGGACTTGCTTCTGTGTATAAGTAGATCTGGTCAGATGCTAAAAGAAGGAGAATAACAAATACCTCAGATCCTAGGATCCTGTAATGGAAAATAAAATTGAACCAGGTCCGGTGGTAACAAATAGTGCACGTTGGTGAAATGGTTGGGTAGGACGGCCTAGAGAAGTTTTGAGTTCACAAGTTAATGGATTACGTAATAGAATTCCTCATTGTTCAGGAGCAACAGCAGCAGAGTTAGGCTGGGGTTGAAATGGATTATTTTTTTTCTCTTTGTTACAGGTTTTCTTATAGATTCAGTATTAAAACAAGTAATTAGGTTTTTTGGTGAGATCTCAAAAGAGTTGCTTTCACTTGAATTTGCTAATGTGTTTGTTTTCTGTAAATGCATTTCCATTTCTATTTTGTAGTAAGACTACACTAAATAGTCTATGAGTATGTATTTTATCTAGAAATTGCAATGTTAAGTGCCTGGTCAAAATATATATTCAAAACTTATAGGTCTAAATATAGTTTGCAAATGTAAAAAGAATTGGGTTAATTTGCTATGACCACAGGTATATAAATAAGAAGGATAAAAGAAAAACACAAATATTGTCACATCAATCACAAATATGAAAAATTTATGACACATGAACTACAGCTCCCCCAAAATATAATACATAAGGAATTAGAATTACTAGAGCCAAGTCTGTTATTTTTGCTGAAAGTAGTCCTTACGTAATTGTCAAAGCTTTAAACGTACATCTCAATCTCCATATTTTTGTCAATTTAAAAGAGCAGCAGGATCACAAGGTGCCATGCTGCAAGGACAATTTCCTCTTTTTAATTTTTTAAATAATTATGAGCTATTTAGTGAGAGAAGCATTTTTGGAATATAATTAGTAGGGCAGAATTGACAAGGAGGATGTGGTGAAAACACAAACAAATTCACATCTGCCAAAATGTGTAAGAAAGTGTAGCTTTTCTTTTTTCTTTAACGTTTATTTATTTTTGGGACAGAGAGAGACAGAGCATGAACGGGGGAGGGTCAGAGAGAGGGAGACACAGAATCTGAAACAGGCTCCAGGCTCTGAGCTGTCAGCACAGAGCCCGACGCGGGGCTCGAACTCACGGACCGCGAGATCATGACCTGAGCCAAAGTCGGCCGCTTAACCCACTGAGCCACCCACGCGCCCCTAGTTTTTCTTAATGAAGCGATTTAATACGGCAATGGAATTATATAACAAAAGAAATTTTAATTGCATGCACTACCATAATTCTGCACATTTATTAGAGAAATCAAAATATTAAAGCTCTGTTTAACAAATAAAATTAATATTTTCTTTCATCCTTCAGTGTGTTTTAAGAATCTGAGAGGGTAGTTGTTAAAAACTTTAAAGTCAATGTACATGATAAAGTGTTTGCAGAAATGGAGGTATTACCTTCTGATATCCATATGTATTCAGCACTAGACATGCTTTTCTAAGAATACAGCCTTAACTTTGAACTTCTGGGAGGCAATAGATTGTAATTGAACATGAGGAGCTTTGGAATTGAACATAACTCGGTTTGAGCTGTGAGCCTTTGGCAAATTATAAAACCTGCTCGAGTGTCCGTTTCTTCACTTACAACATGGGGAAACTAATATCAATTTCTTAGTGATAAGGTATTCCATGTGATATCAAGTATAGTGTGTCCTGTACTCAGGTGCTCAATAAATCTTTTGTTCCTATTCTTTCTCCTGTAAATAAAGGAAAAATATAATTGAGTAGTGGCATTACTACTATGTTTAATACTACTATTAGCAATAACTTCTGTTTATTGAACGTCTGTTATATAATGTGTATTGGGACAGTGGCTTTACATAAACTTAATTGAGTATCTACTATGTACTGGCTATTGAGCTGGCTACTTTATAGTATATTCTCTACATAAAATTGTAAAAATCAACTTTGTAAGGAAGAAACTTGGAATACAGTTATGTAGATGAGAAATTCGTGTTTGGCTGGAATAGTACTGATTTCTAAACTGAAATACTAAAAGTGTTCTAGACCTTTAGAAGCTTTATCATTTTCACTACCTCATTTGAAATTCTATCTATGTGTAGTAACTAATAGAGATTTCAGTAGCCCCAAGTAACAGCTGAGACAACAAAGGCTTAATTAAGTTGTGACTTCCATTTTCTCTTAGTTACTTTTGGAGCTGTGACTTAAATTCAGCTTTTTAAGCTCATTTCCAGCTTTCTTTGCCATATGCCATTCTTTCTCAGTGTGTTTATGATAACTTAGTTACATTTATTACTGTAGAAATATAGTTTAAGGATAACGTTGAATGGTTTTTCTCTGGTTCTCTGGAGGTCAGGACAAGAGGGAATGCTTATAAAGTAGTAGAGAAGGATTTTAGAGTTTGGGGTAAAAAATTTGCTTTTTACCAGCTCCGAAACGCTGTAATGGGACCACTGAAGGTGATTTTCTGAAGATTTGAAAGTATGGAAAAGATATAACTATGTTTGGAAGAAGATGTGATGAGAATGGGCTAAATGATTTATCTAAGATATTTTCCTGGCTTAAGATGATAAGATTTTTCACCATATATATTTGTACTTTCCTATAAACTTCTCCCCATACTCATGAAAACAGATTTTTTATTCGCCCCCGTACACCACCCAGACTCAAGCCCCTGCACACTACACCACACACACACACACACACAGAACCTTGTTTTAATGAATAATGGTAAGCCATAGTGCCCCTTGACTTTCGGTCCTGGGTTAGTTCTGTTTGCCCACTACTCAGAACAATATTCTCTGATGGAAAGATGGCAAAACAAATCCACAAAGTGGACAGAAACAAATTTGACTCCTCAGGTACTTAGAGAATGAATTTAACAAGCCTAATACTTTTGCTGTGATTCTACATGCTATACTAGCGGCTGAAGCAGGAGTTTCCCAGTTTGCTTTTCTCTTCAATACAATGAGGTAGAGATTTTAACTTCTTGGCAAACATATACTAGGTAATTGAACCCCTTGAGATTGTCCCAGGTGAAATGGAATGGAAGCATCCATCAATGTCATCCGTAGGTTGTCCTTTTCTCTACATCTTGTGGACCGAAGCCAATAATTTTCTAAAAGAATTGCGAGTATAGTTACTTTTCTCTTAATAACTTGTCTTGGCTCTGGAATCAGTTACTAACTTACCTGCCTTAAGTGTGATTGTTAAATATTACTATACCGATCAGTTTATTTGGAAGATAACTGTTTGGGAGTTTGAAAAGGGCTGTGGGCATTTTTTCTGTAAATAAACTCTACTCCCGATGTGGGATTTGAACTCACAACTCCAAGATCAAGGGTTGCATGCTCTATCAACAGAGCCCCCCCCAGGTACCCCCATGGCTGGGGGCATTTTAAAGTTGTTGTTTGATTACCTAGAAAGAATTTCCATGTATTGGCATAATAGTGTATTTATAATAACAAATGGAAACTATAAAATGTAAAGAGTGAATTATTTTGGCAATAGTTTATGTTAAATACTATTTTCTGTTCAGATGGCCATTGGTGATAATCTGGGGTTGTGTTATTTCCAGTGCCTATAGGATCTGCTCAGAGTCTCTACTGAGTAGAAACTTATGGCATTTAACTATTACATTCCAAAAGAGAGCTTTTGCAAAAATAAAAACTGAACATCTTGTGTTTCATAGATGTGTCTGTTCTTGAGCTGTGACTTTTCACAGGAGGGATTGTTCACATTACCTTTAGTTATCTCTATCTTTGAAATGTACTTAGAATTCGGGGCATAATGCCTGGCAATGATTATGGCCAGAGTTTCCTGGAGCTTAATATGATTTTAAAAATGCTCCCTCCTACTTTTAATCTGAAGTATTTAACTGATTACTCATCCCTCCTTGTCAAACCTTATACAAGTCCTATCTGATAGAGAACAATCTGCATAATAATGATCTCAATAGACTTTAAAGAATACAAATATCTTTCTGGTTATTTTTTCCCTGGCAGTGTCTGCTCTGTACATTATAACTTAAATATGACAATTTGTTTATTACTATTACGTTTTGTTGAGCTAAATGTATACATATGCCCTTTAGATGTTCTTTTAGCCTTTGTTTTCAGTTGCTTTTTGTTTATTGAACATTTAATGCAGTGCAGGTCAACATGATTTGTTTCCTTTCTGAAATTTTGGTCCTGATGAGATCTGTACTTATATAAGGGAGCACAATCTATGAAAAGGTTTGAGAGATTCTAACTTACTCAGAGAAGACCTTAGATGTTAACCACAAGGCTCTCAGCTATCATAAATGACTTCAACTCAAGTCAACCTTAATTCACTCACTTAATTCACTTAAAGTAATTCAAGACATCGTTCAATTCTATTGGTTCCCATAGAAGGAGTCTATAATATCTTAATTTAAAAAAAAAAATTTTTAACGTTTTTATTTATTTTTGGGACAGAGAGAGACAGAGCATGAACGAGGGAGGTGCAGAGAGAGAGGGAGACACAGAATCGGAAACAGGCTCCAGGCTCCGAGCCATCAGCCCAGAGCCTGATGCGGGGCTCGAACTCACGGACCGCGAGATCGTGACCCGGCTGAAGTCGGACGCTTAACCGACTGCGCCACCCAGGCGCCCCAATATAATATCTTAATTTTTAAGAAGGAATAACTGTCTTTAGATTAGATACCATTTTTAATGAATTATATTGCATTTCCAAAGAGGTCCATCATTCAGAAATTATTCGCCCTGTGGTGTCTTACCAAAATCATATGTCTGTGTCATAGGGGTAACTTGGCATTAAAATGACAGCACTGCAGTTACCGCTGTGTAGATGTACGCAGAATGAGCATAACCAGGAAATATGCACTCTAAGTGATGTTCTCAAATGCAGAACTAACAAATAGTGTCCTGTAACCTTGTCAGCAGTGGTCAAGATGGAGTCTCATTTTTCTGATTTATAATGCTGATCTACAGCTTCCATTGGAGTTGACAGTATATATTTAAGAGAGTAAAACATACAACAGTAAGCTCTTTCTCTTTACAGAAACAATTTTACCCTGACTTTTTAGGTGGTATTAAGTACTGAAAAGTCAGATTTCTGAGCAGGACCAGGACAAAGGTACAAATAGTCAAATTGTGAAGAATCTAGGATTCTTAGCCTGCCATAGTTTCATGGATACTGACAGAAGACACAAGAGTCCTCAGCCAGAGACAAAGGACTTCATTACTCACAGTAATAGCAGTAGTCAGTGTCAGCGTTTTTTGTTTTTTGTTTTTTGTTTTTGTGCCAGTCTGCTGAGACCCAGTTTGCACAAGGAGATATGAAGCGGGGCAGGTGACACCTGTACAGGTAGTGTGTCATATAGTAGGAGGAGATAAACCTCAAACTTAGGAAGCCCAAATATAATGGTCAATAAGCATGCCTTTTGCTGTGCAAAGAGATAGTTTTTCTATTTTCCCAGACTCATATACACACATCCTTGAAAAAGTCTGAAACATGGGGCAGTCAGTGCCTCTGCTTTTAAGGCATGTAGAGGGGCACTTGGGTGACTCAGTTGGTTAAGCGTCCAACTCTTAGTTTCGGCTCAGGTCATGATCCCGTGGTTCGTGAGATTGAGCCCCACATTTGGCTCTGGGCTGGCAGCTCAGAGCCTGCTTGAGATTATCTGTCTCCCTCTCTCTATGCCCCTCCCCTCTCAAAATAAATAAATAAACATTAAAAAAAAAAAAAGACATGTAGAAATGCTGGAGCACCTGTCTGGCTCAGAGCATGTGACTCTTGATTTTGGGGTTGTGAGTTCAAGTCCCATCTTGGGCATAGAGATTACTTAAAACTAAAATCTTAAAAAAATACATGTAGAAATGCAAGAGACCCAGGGTGCCTGAGTGGTCCAGTCGGTTAAATGTCTGACTCTTGATTTCAGCTCAGGTCATGATCTCTTTGTTCATGAGTTCGAGGCCCCCATCAGGCTCTGTGCTGACAGTGTCCAGCCTGCTTGAGATTCTCTCTCTCCTTCTCTCTATCCCCCCTCCTTTATGCTCTCTCTCTCTCAAAATAAATAAATAAACTTAAAAAAAAAAAAAAAAAGAAATGCAAGAGACCCATGACACCTAAGATAAGACCATGAGTCCTTGTCCCGAAGAGTATCCAATTCTTGCCTAGGTTTGTTTATCAGTTCCATTATCTTATCTGAGAAATATGTATTTTCTTCTAAACAGCTTTCAGTAAAAGAACCCAGTCTCCTTTCCCCCTCTCCAGCTTACTCCTTAACCTATTTCTAAACTAATTTCACTTACACCAAAATTACCTCCTTGAGGATGGACATAGTCTCATCTTTCTTGGTCTCTCAGTACCAATTGATAATAAAAATTACTTCTTTCTTTTTGAAACGAAGTCTTTGGGGCGCCTGGGTGGCTCAGTCGGTTGAGCTTCCGACTTCGGCTCAGGTCATGATTTCACGGTCCGTGAGTTCGAGCCCCGCATCGGGCTCTGTGCTGACAGCTCAGAGCCTGGAACCTGTTTCGGATTCTGCGTCTCCCTCTCTCTCTGACCCTCCCCCATTCATGCTTTGTCTCTCTCTGTCTCAAAAATAAATAAATGTTGGAATGAAGTCTTTTTTTGGCTTTTGTAAAACTATACCTACCCTTCCACTGCCACTTCTCAATTGTGCTTGTGGCTGTTTCTTCCCTTAAAAAATTGATATCCTCTGAAGTTCTGTTCTTTTGTTTACAGTCTCCTTATGTGATATCACAAACTCAATAGTGTTGGTTGCTCTCAGATTTATGTCTCAAACTTAGACCTTTTCTGACCTCCAGACCCACATCGCCAGCTGCTTTTCGGATATCTCTATTTTGATGTCTTACTGGCATCTTCTTTCACTGAGTTTAAAACATAACCTACCATTTTTCCTGGTCCTCTAAAAGTACATCTCCTCTTGTGCTACTGTCTCCTCAGTTGGTCCCACCATTTTCCCAGCTTTCCAATTCAGGTGGGTGCTGCTTTTGACTCCGCTTTTTCTGTGTCTTCCGTGTGTGTATTTGTTTATGTCCTGCTGATCTTGCCACCCAGTTAACTCCATATTTTTTTTTTTATCATCCTCACCCTAACTATAGTAGTTCAAGCCACCCTCATTTACTGATGCTAATTGAATATGTTAAGATTCCTCACACCTGGTCTTTTTGGTTCCAGAGTCACTTTATTTAGTCTTTAGCCAGAAGGAAAAAATACCAGTTTGATCTTGTCAGGACCCTGATTAGGACACTTTATTGAGTCCATTAGCCCTTGAGAGAAAAGTGGAACCTCCTATCATGGGATAAAAGAATTTCATATTTGACCTCCTGATCTAGTCTGCCTTGTTTCTGGCCATGTTTTAGTCTAGCCATATCTACATTTTCTCTCTGTTCCTAGAAGCCGCTTCCTGTTTTACCTTCAGACTTTCACAATTCTGGTCCCTTTTGCTAGAAACTGTCCCACTTGCCTGTTCAAACAGATATCAGGTCCATGGGGAAATATTTTCAAATTCATCTTTATTTTGACCTAGCTGTTCCCATGGCACTCCCTCTACTGCTCCCTCTACTCCCTCTCTCCTAGCACTCATCCCCATGAATAGCAGTTGCTGATTTAATACTGACTGTCCCTTTGTACTATTCTATGAAAGCAGGGAATATTTTTTATCTTGTATATTGTATTCTCTAGGACTTCAAGCTACTCTGTGCTGATCAAAGGTTTTCAATAACTATTTTTGAATATATGAACAAATGAAAGTAAGATCTAGGTCTCTTCATGGTGAATTATATCTGTATCTTACAGGCACAGATATCTCTATTTTTGATATAATGAAATAATGTTACCATTTATATAACAGGAATAACACACATATAATAATGGATGGAAATTTTTTGTTTCCCAGTTTTATATGTGTGTAAGTGTAAGGGTTTTAGAGCTGAACAAGAACAGTAATATATTCTGGCGCATGGAAGTTTCTCAATACATGTAGTTTTTACTGAATGAATGAAAATGGGAACTAGGTCCTATCACAGTGAATTTTGTCTGTTTTGAAATGACAAAGCCAAGGGGCGCCTAGGTGGCTTAGTTGGTTAAGCGTCCCACTTAGGCTCAGGTCATAATCTCATCGTTTGTGAGTTTGAGTCCGGGTCAGGCTCTCTGCTGACAGCTCGGAGCCTGGATCCTGCTTCAGATTCTGTGACTTCCTCTCTCTGTTCCTGACCTGCTCGCACTCTGTCTCTCTCACTTTATCTCTCAAAAAAAAAAAAAAAAGATTAAAAAGAATTTTTGTTTAAATTGACAGAGCCAATTGTATCTATTACATATATAATGCAATAATGATAGTGTTTCTAGAATAGGAATTTTATACATATAACAATGGGGGTCATTTTCTCACAGGATTTTGTGCATGTGCCTGTGCTTTTCTCAGAGCTGTACAGGCCAGAGATAGAATTAGGAATCATATAGATAGATAACTGGATATTGTCCATTGTATACCATGTTGAAAGCAGGTGGCATCTTCTCTTTGATGATATTCTTATACATTCTTCATGGAGATTTATTTCTTCAGGATAGAGTCTGCTAGTGTAGGTGCATTCCTAGGTAGAAGCCACATCTTCCCCTTTGGATACATCTCAGTTCCTCACAGAACGGAGTGTCAGTCAGAGGCATTAGGAATCTGATTTTACTGCTGCCAGTGCCTTCTCTCTGTGATGGCCCTGTTGCTCTTGCAGCTTCCTTATGAGTAGGGTAGAGAAGTAGCCAGCTTTTGTCAAAACTAACACCTCTTTTTCTTCTCATTGGTAAAGAGCAGCTGTAGCTGGATAGTACACTTTGGAGGGGAGGCAGCCGGACAGCAAAGCCTGTACGAGTGGGGAGTGAGGTGTTCTCTGAGAGGCCACTCTCACGCTCCTAAGAAATTGCCCTACAGTAAATGAAATATTGATATAACAGGTTATCACTGTGTCCACGGCACACCGGAGAGGAAGTCCCTTGAGATTACAGCAATTAAGTGAGCCCTTTGCTAGTCTCATTGATTGGACTATATATGGTCTCTTTGTCTGTTGTCTTGTGTATATCGTATATTTTCTCCTGTATGTTGAGTGCTGTGAATTTCTTGGGAAGTGTGCCTTGCAATTTCAGAGAATTTGTTTATTTGTTTGGTGCTGTTCCACAGCACATGCTGTGCTTCCCTTGCTAGAGACAGTGGCAGTGCTTGTTACATTTGATTATTATTGCTTTGTAGATGTGCTTGGTTCAAGCTCTAAGAAGTATATATGCTATTATTGCCTCCCAACTTTATTTTCAGCTTCTTAACAATGTGCTTGCATGTTGCCTAAAGCTGCCTTTCAGTGCACAGGCTTGCATAATGTTAAAAGGCAAATAAAGCCAAGAAACTCCTCACAATATTCTCAGAATAATATACCTGCTATTAAAAGAACATAACTGCTATTAAAAGAGTAAAGTACCTCTTGATAATGTGCATACAAGAAAACTATTGGTTATTTGAGTGGGCTATCACAAATAAGGTTTCTGTTGTCATTAAACAAATTTGTAGAGACTACATAAGTAAAAATATTCTTCTTCATCCCTAGAACAGTTCTTGCTCTTTTGGTTATAAAAATTGTGTTTTACCAAAAAAATTGACTTAGTAAATTTTGCTTTTCATTTTTCATTTTTTATTTTTTTGTACCAGATTTCAAGCTAACTTTGTAGCTTGAAATGACTTGCTACTGTCCCTGCAGATTAGAAATTTTCTATTTTGGCTTTAGAACCTGGAATAGACTGGTACAGAGGACTGATTTTATCCATCCATAGCTCCTGTGTGGAATCACTTCTGCAGACTGTTTCTCTGGGAGGATATTGACTTAAATTTTTACTTATTTTTAAGGTATCAGAGACTACCAGTGTTGATTAAGAAGTGGGTTCTTTCTCATTTTGTTTTTCTCTGAATTTTTCAATAAATTTATAATTTATGAGGAGCTTGCCTTTTGAGCTCTGGTTTGTAATCATACGTACTCAGCATGGTATCCTCCAGAGTGGTGGAGAGGAGTCAGGCCCTCCTGACGACAAACGAGAAGAGTGATGAAGCAGCAAACAAATAGGAAATTCATAATAGCAATGCTTATGCACGCCGTTTCCCTGGCTTACATATATTATCTCAAACTGAGAAAGGCACGCATTATCTCCACTTCATAGACAAAGATACTGAGGTGCAGTGAAGCTAAGTAACATTCATAAGTGCACAGAGCTACTGAGTGGGCTTATGAAGGATGGTGAGGACACCAGCTAGAGCATCACACTCACCAAAGCATGAGAGCTTGTCCAGAGTTGAATGATAGTCTAGATTTTTTTTTTTATTTTTTTTTTTTTCAACGTTTATTTATTTTTGGGACAGAGAGAGACAGAGCATGAACGGGGGAGGGGCAGAGAGAGAAGGAGACACAGAATCGGAAGCAGGCTCCAGGCTCTGAGCCATCAGCCCAGAGCCCGACGCGGGGCTCGAACTCACGGAATGCGAGATCGTGACCTGGCTGAAGTCGGACGCTTAACCGACTGCGCCACCCAGGCGCCCCAATAGTCTAGATTTTTTTCTAAGAAGCAGAAATTACATACTATTTATTTATTTATTTATTTATTTATTTACTTATTTATTTATTTTAGAAAGAGAGTGTGCGAGTGGGGAAGAGGGGCTGAGGGAGAGAGATTTTTTTTTTAATGTTTAATGTTTATTTTATAGTGTTTATTTTTTAATGTTTATTTTTTACAATGTTTATTTTTGAGAGAGAGACAGAGTGTGATTGGTGGAGGGGCAGAGAGAGAGAAGGAGACACAGAATCTGAAGCAGGCTCCAGGCTCCGAGCTGTCAGCACAGAGCCTGACACGGGGCTCGAACTCACAAACCATGAGATCATGACCTGAGCCGAAGTCAGATGGCTAACTGACTGGGCCACCCAGGCGCCCTGAGAGAGAGAGAATCTTAAGCATGCCCTGATGTGGGGCTCAGTCCCATGACCCCGGGATTGTGACCTGAGCTGAAATCAAGAGTCAGATGCTCTACTGATTGAGCCACCTGGGTGCTTGCTCATACCATTTTCATTTTAAATAATATGTAACTGAAAAACTTTCAGTTTTTAAGTTAATAGAAATAAATATGACCAGTAGTAAGTAGTACGAAATTGAGCAAAATATCTTTGAATGACAGTGACACATGTCATGAACTAAACCATGAAGCAATCTTTTTGAGGCCAATTAAATGTGACATGCTGGCTTTCCTAAACAATGCTCAAAGCATCTTTCTGTTTGCCTTAAACACTCAGAAATGTTAATGTGTTGAACCCTCGTGTGTGTTTTTCAGTCTAGACCATTCTGCATTCATTACTAGCCTCAATTCGTCCTTATCCTTCACCACTCTCTTGTCTTTATTTCTCCTTCATTTACTTTGGTAACAAGAAGCCCAGTTTAAAAGATGCTGCCCGACATCCCAGTATTCACATGAAGCTCTTTCCTTTATGCATTATGGACAAACTTTGATACTGGGGAAATAAAGGACACAATAACAAAGCCAGTTTGGATACCTTTGTAGTTACTTATTATAATGATGTTTGTCTTATGAATCGGAAGTCTAATTGCTAATTACTAATAAAATGAAAGGAACTACATAAATTACAACTCTTGCAAATTTTAGCTCTTTAAATAACTGGAAAAAGAGGGGATTGGGAAGGAAGTTTGTTGTTATAATGGGGAACTAATATATTAGCTCCTAGAGTGACTTGGCTAGTCAATTTCTGATCAAAAGCAATTAGAGTAACAATGTTGCATTAGAAAACAACATAAACACTTGCATTAAACTGATCAAATAGGCGAATTTTGGTGAGACACTTAGAGCTAGCTATAGAAAGAAGGATCAAAAAATACCTAATCATATCTTACTCTACATAATATTTAGTCTTATGTGCATTTATTTCCCTAAGTGAATCATAACCCCCTTGAAGATAGGAATTACCTTTCAGTGTGTATCAAGTATAGGTCTTTCATACAATATTCTTCCAATACAGGTACACTGAATAAATGAATTCATTAATCTAGCCAGAAAATCTTCAACTCCAAAGCTATTGTAATGATAGGATTAACCCTAAAAAATTCTGTTTGAAAAGATTTCTCAAGTACCTAATAAACACCAGGCATAACATTAGGTACAGGCAGGATTTTCTATTTATTATCTCCTTTGAATCTCACAGTAATCCTACAATAAAAGCACTGTTATCCTCATTTTATATATTGGAATACTGAGACTCAGAGAGGTTAAACATTCTTCCTAGGACCAACAGTTGAAAGGAAAAAAGCTGACATTTTTCCATAGGCCTTTGACTCCAAAACTTTGTCCTTTCAGTTAGTTAGTGAAAAGAAAGTACCACACTAACAATATAGAATGCTTCAGTCCTCTGGAGGCATTCTGTGTGTGTTTGTGTGTGTGTGTGTGTGTTTCTAACAAATGCTAATGACAAATTCACTTTGGCAGGTCAACAAAATCTAATTTAGTGGAGTCAATCAAGTATTATTCTCACTTGCTAATTAACAGTTCCTTTGCTTTTTAGACAGCAGAGCCAAAGCAGTGACTAGAAAGTTATTGGTCTAGAATAGACCTGGGCATGGTTGTCAACAGCCTCCACGTTGAACACAAAGGACAATTATGGTGAATTCTTCCCAGTCTAATTAACAAAGTTTTACAAAATGCATCCCCCCCAGTACTGCAGCATCAACAATCACTTCACAGAAGAATGAAAACATTTCAAGCACATTTTAAAAATTCTGAGTAGGTAAACAAGGTTTAATTTTTAACTGCCTTAGGTATTCATTTACTGCTAGACATTCGTTCACTCATTGATTTATTCAGCATTATTATTGTGTGCACACAGCACACAGCAATATTATTGTGTGCTTACTAAATATGTATTTAATCTGCTACTTATTTCTTCAGATGGTTGATTAGATAGAAAAAGAAAACAAATAAAGTATAATAGTGAGGCAGATATAGTAAAAATTGCTTCTCTAGAAAGGACTAGAATACTTTGATGAAGATTACTAACTCCAGAACAGAATTTGAGGAAACAGAATAGTCATCAATCTTTTCTTGATTTTAAATTGTCCTATGGGAGTTCATTCCTTTGTTCTATATGAGTTCTATGTGAATTCTTTCCGACATACATAGATACACACACACACACACACACACACACACACACACACACACACACACTTACAATATCAAATTCTGATTCAGGCTATTTTTATGTGATTTTTCTTTTCTTCCTTTCCCCTGTCACTTTTTTTTTACTTCTTCTGTGTCTCTTTTTTACTCTTTCCTCACATTATTAATATTCCTTCAGTGCTGCTATTTTCTAGGCACTGTGGTAAGTATTGGGGCCATACAAATGAGTAGTAATGCTCCTTCCCATTGGAAATCCCATTGGAAAGACTGGTAGGTGAGCAGATAATTACAATGTAAAGTAGAAAGTAGGTAATAGTGATGCAAAAATATATGAATAGTTTTCTGTGGGGGAACAGAGAAGATAACCTACTGAACTTTGGGGAGATGGAAGCCAGAGAAGTGATGCTTATGGTGAGTCTTGAAGCTGAGTGATAATTCCTTAGGAAAAGAAAGATGATAATGCCCATCTGCACTAAGAAAGATGTGCCATCAGAAAACAAGCCTATCATTAAAACCTTATCTTGTCATTATCATTAGTAATTGCAGTGATGCCTTAAAGAGAAGTTTGAAAATTCTGTTTTTAGGTCAACTCATTCCCATTGTGCTTCACAAATAAAGGGTGATAACAAGCAGTGACACCTCATCCAACTGTAGACATTTTTTTTCACAGATCAAATTAAAATGAGTTTTCCAATTTTCATAGGTAATAACATGCTTGTGGAAGCTGTTGATAATAACGTGATTGTGAAAGCTGATAACATAGTATTCTAACTGACGTGTGCTTATGAGCGAATAGATGCATTCATTGAGGCCTTAATAGCATAATAATTCCATGTATAGGAAGTAACATCCAATCCAATCTGGATTTCAGGTTAAAGCAGGGTTAGTCTAGGGGAGCCTGGGTGGCTCCATTGGTTAGGCCTCTGACTTTGTCTCAGGGCACAATCTCATGGTTGCTGAGTTTGAACCCTGCGTTTGGCTCTGCACTAACAGCTCATAGCCTGGAGCCTACTTTGGATTCTGTGTGTGTCTCTTTCTCTGCCAGTCCCCCACTTGTGTTTCCTCCCTCTTTCTCTCTCTAGCTCGCTCTCTCTCAAAAATAAATAAGCATTAAAAAAACACAAAAAAACAAAACAGGGTTAAGCAAAGAATCCTGAATGCATAGTCTCTAAACATTTTACCACGGCCTCCTGAAAATTGACGAAATTAATGAAAACCTAAACATGAGATTTTTTAAAATTTGCAACATGACCCACTACAATAGGTTCCTCATTGCCATTCTTGGAAGGTTTACAGACTAGATACTAGAGACTATAAATGTAGAGAGAGCAACAAACCAAATGTCATCATCATCAATACCACACACAGTGAAAACAGGCAAACAAAAAATCAATCCATGATCTATGCACAATTTGTTCTGTGAAATGAAATGGTGCATCCAGTCAGGAAATTGGTAGAAGACACTGCAACTTTCTGCCTTCTTTCCTTATCTTGTCTGAACCAAGCAGAAGACAAGCAATACCAATAGCTCTCACTTAAGGCTGATACTGACTTTTGCCTCATGACAGCCTCTTGTGTGCTTACTTTAATCATGGCACTTTTCATTACTGTCCACCCTCACCACCCTCACCCTCTGACTGTCCCTTGAATGTTTCCCTCACTTCTTTCATTCCCCAGATAAAAACATAGGTAGGTACTGGGAATAGAATGATGAACAAAGTAGACATCCTGATTTCTATCCTTATAGACCAGTGTGAGAGAGACACAATAAGCAAGTGGGCATGTTAAGAAATATGTAATTACTGGGGCACCTGGGTGACTCAGTCAGTTAAGCATCCGACTTCAGTTCAGGTCATGATCTTGTGGTTCATGGGTCTGAGCCCTGCGTTGGGCTCTGTTTTGACAGCTCACAGCCTGGAGTCTACTTCAGAGTGTGTGCTCCCTGTTTTTCTGCCCCTCCCCTGCTCATGCTCTTTTTTTTCTCTCTCTCAAAAATAAATAAACATTAAAAATTAAAAAAAAAAAAGAAATGCGTAGTTACTAACAGTGGTAAATGTTCTGAAGTCAAAACATTTGGTGAGAGGAAATGGGATTGGCTGTATTTACGGTGATAAGGAGTTGACCTGTAATAGCCCTGAAATATTTATATAATTGATCGACAAAAATTATACAGGCCATGTTTTATTACCATAGCGTAATAAAATAGAGATAAATGAAAGTCAAATTAGCAATACCTAAATTATAAAAATTAAAAAAAAAAGTTCTCAAATCAAAGCATATGATCAAATATATAATAAATATTAACATGAAATCAAAGCATCTCATAGCCAAACAGTTCTTAAAAGTAAATTATTTATTATAAAAGACTTGTTTTTTAGAATGACAGAAAACTTATAAATTTTACTTTCAAACTAAGGATTTAGAAAAAAAATAACTACAGAGGGCTCAAAGAAAAAGTGAAGAATGAAACTATAAAATTAGAGCTGAAATGAATGAATTAGAAAATAGAAAAAATGAATAGGTTGAATAAATATATATCAGACCAGGTCCTCTGGAGGATTAATCAAATAGGGACTACTAATAATACAAAATTTTAAAAAATTTCTTACCAGGGGTAACAAAATATATTTCAGTTTTATAAAAAGAGATACCATGTTCACTCACCAGATCAGGAAAATAAAAATAGTTTAAAGTTGATGCTTTGGTAGATGGTGTTGGGGAAGAAAAATTATCCTTTGTCTTTCAAGGTTCTTCTGACTAGTCTGAGAATCAAATTGACCTGAGACCAATTAATTGGAGAAAATAAAATTTAATTTTGTACATATGGGGAATTCACATAAACATGAGATTCCAAAGACATCCAAGCAAAATGAGGTATATGTCTTCCTGAACTAAGGATAAGGGGATAGGTATCTGGGACTTCAAAGGAAAAGTAGGCACTTCACAGGAAGAATGGAAAGAGTAAATGTTTGGTAACTAAATGTTTGCTGGGTCATCCAGAAAAGTAGGCACTTCACAGGAAGAATGGAAAGAGTAAATGTTTGGTAACTAAATGTTTCTGGGTCATCCAGAAACAGGACATAAAGAAGACTTTGATCAAAGGAGTCTTGCTAGGTTTCTCCTGCCTACTGTACCTAGTTCATATAATGTAGTTGTCTATAGTGATAGTGCTCTACCTGCAGCTGGTCCTCTCTCTAAATTCTTTTGGTCTAAATTCTTGTTCTGAACCCTACTGCGAGTGTGTTTTAGATTCCCAATGAGAGTGTTCATGGCACACACCCTTTTTTTAGAACGTATGTTAGAAATAGGAAACAAGAGACTTAAAAAGGTAAAAAATGAGTTGCTTGGGTTATTAATTCCACACTTTAAAGACAAATAATATATCCAAGATGTCCACTGCAGTTTTATTTACACCAATGAAAAATTATGAACAGAATTTGATGTTCAAGAACATTAGAAAAGCTAAATATAAAATATACTATATTCCTACAATGGCATTTGATGATGGTGTTAACATTATTTTTACAGAAAGGTTTAATCATCTGAAAAATATATTTGTAGTGAAGAATGTAGAAAAGTAGGGAGACCATCAGTTCAAGTATATGTAGTAGTCTTAAAAGAAAGTTATATAAAATAATTTCTTATTGGTGAGATCATTAATGATGGCTTTAAAAATCTTTTCACTTTTTCAGTATTTTTTCAAAAATTTTTTATTAAGTTTTATTGACAGCTTTATTGTGGGGAAGTAATACTCAATGAGTTTGTATCCCGCCATAATTCAGAGAGGACTCAAAGTTTTACTCCATCTGGATAAGAACCTAGCAAATGCCAGGTGTTTAATGTATTAGATTTAGTGACAAGAAGGTCAGAAGAAATGGTCCAGGCTGCGTCTGAGCAGTGGTCAAACCACGATTACTTGTCATATAGTCTTATCTGGACAAGAACTGGCAAGGGCTCTCCAGGAATTAGTTTGGCATTTATAAATCTTCTGGAGAAGTGAGGGGAATAGTTTTAAGACAACAGGGGAAAATGATATGTCAGGCTAAAATATCCTATCTTCCACTCTATCCTCTGTCCTGGACTGAGTAACTCAGTCTTACAATGAGGGATCTACTATTAAAGTGAGAAAAGTCAAACAAGTTTTTGTATTTTCTTTAATATCCACGAGGGAGGAAGGTAAAGTCGCTGGGACAGACTTCAGTGATAGTATTGGCGATAGAATTTGTGGTGGTAGCAGCATCATTGACTAATGAAAGATGGCCGTTGTTTAATTTCAGTCAAATCTCTGAACAATTTTGCTATCCAGCCTCATAATTATGTTTTTACTCTATGCTAGCTCTATGAATTTAGATGCATTCTTCCCTGGTAAGATGTGTGCATATAAGATAGAAAAAATATGGTATTCTGTGTTTTTCTGTTTTGATAATGATACTAATAAGGATTAACACCAAGAATCATTATTTAATCTGTGACTAATCGTTCCATAGATTGGAGGACTTCAAATTGATACTTATTGCTGTTTAATAACATGGCAACAGCAACTGCAAATATTGCCATTTCAGACCAGTCATGCTCTGATCATTTCCTTTTCTTTAGATGTTTTTGTATTATTAGTATTAATATTATTATTATTATTATTATTATTATTATTAATTTCAGAGAGAGAAAGTGGGGGAGAAGGGCAGAGGGAGAGAGAGAGAAATCCTAAGCAGACTCTATGCTCAGTATGGAGCCCAACACTGGGCTCGATCCCACGACCTTAGGATCATGAAACAAGCCAAAATCAAGAGTTGGACACTCAACCAACTGAGCCATCCAGGCATCCCTAGATGTTTTTAGATGTTTTTCTTTTAAAGGAATTTTCCTGAAATATCTACGACCCAGTTGTGTATTGGTCATAGATATTAAATACTCATTTTGCAAAGTGCAGAAATAGTAATACTGTAATTTCTATAAATGTCAATCCTTCTCTTTCATCTTTTGGAAATTCATGGTCCTAATATTTTGGAAACCATATTGCATGTTGTTTAGGATCACAGACTCTAGATCTCGATTGCCTCGAGTCTTAATTCAGATGCTACCAATAGCTTACTGTGGAACTTTAATAAGCCCCTTGAATCACTGTCCTTCAGTTCCCTTATCTGTATAAAGGGAATTTAGTTATTTGTACTACAGAATTTTTGTAAGGATTACATGAATTAAGCTATGAAGAGCATTTGGAAACCTGATATATATTTATTATTATTATTATAGTTAATTATTATTATTATAGTTATTATTATTATCCAATGAAATAAAATTGTTGTGGTGTTGCCAGTTGAATTTTTAAATGTATATCATCTGAACCTTGAAGATTTTTTTCTAAATAATATATATTCTCTGCTTTCCTGACAAGTATGTTTGACCTTCATGTGCTCTTTCTATTCCACGTATACCTGGGACATTGGCAGAAATCTTGAGAGTATCAGATGGATTTGAATATTCATTCATAAGCACTTTGGCCTTGCCTTGAATTAAAGCATCTTCTCTGTATTGATCTACTGACTTGGCTGTCCCTGACCAAACTACATCTTTCCCAGTGGATCTATCCATGTGCACTCTATCCAGTTCTCAAGCCACTAAACTTTTGTGTGATGCATGCATGTGTGATGCATGTAAACTCTTGGGAAGTGCATGCTCATGTGGACCACATGCCTCTGTAACCATATCGTCAATGCTAGTAACAGTGCTTCAGTTAACAAAGAATAACTCAAAATGTCAAGTCCCTGGAATTGGAGTAGGAACTGAAGAGAGAGAGAGGAGGTCATACAAAACTCTTGAGTCATAAGATTCCTGATCCTTTATTAAGTAACAGTATACATGTCAGGAAACTCTTCACTGAAGTGTTATATAAGACGTAAGCTTTTGTTTTATTTACTGTAATTTGGGGGTTTGCAACAGTAGTTGGTATTACTCTAAATTACGACTCACAATATTTAGAGCCATGGGGTTGGATGTACACATGTATAGAATGAGTGTAGGTACAGAAGAGAAGAGATCTAAGGACTGAGTCCAGGGAACTCTGGCTTTAAGAAATAGAGAAAAGGAAGACAATTCAATAGATGAGGCCAAGAAGGAGCTGCCAGTACCTGAAAATAAGTGTCTTAGTTGTCAGGGAAGTCAAATGAAGCAAGTGTTTATGGATGAATCACCTGTATTCAATTCTGCTGAGCAGGCAAGGAAGAAGAGGACAGGGAAGTGTCCATTAGGTTTGGCAAATTGGTGGTCACTGGTGACATGGGCAAAAGAAGTGATGGGGGTTAAAACTTTCACTGGAGTGGACTCAAGAGAAAACAAGAAGTAAGGGAGAAGAAGAAAAATGAACAGAAAAATGAAGTGATCACTGGTGGGATTTGAGAGCAAGAGAAGCTGTTTCATATACATGGTATACAATTTGTCATGTTAGGATGCTAATGGAAAAAGTATGTTAGAGAGAAAAAAGCTGATACAGAGAGAAAAATTTTCTCATTAACTAGAGGCTACACTCCTGTGGAGTCATATGGTTTTTTTTCATAGGGAAAGTATTGGGTAGCATTTATTAATATTCCTAGCTCAGCTTAACTAAAGGAAAATATATCCATGTATGGTAGTATGTTTCTAAATTTGTCAACTGCCCTCTCTAACAAAAGCACATAAAGGAAAAAAGTGTAAGTCTATCTGAGTTCTCTAAACACTAAATATTACTTTTCAAAGATAACATCTGTTGGCAATGTATTGTGTGTTCTTCCCTGTTTTTTTCCTATGCATGTAGGTAAACATATATTTTATTTATATACTTATGCACATACACAAATACACACACACCTCATGTAATTAAAAATGCAACTCCAAGGGCCTCTGGGTGGCTCAGTCAGTTGAGCATCTGACTCTTGATTTTGACTTAGGTCATGATTTCAGGGTTCGTAAGATAGAGCCCTGCGTTGGGCTCTGTGCTGACAGCATGGAGCCTGCTTTGGATTCTCTCTCTCTCTCTCTCTCTCTCTCTCTCTCTGCCCCTTCCCCCACTTTCTTTCACAGGCAAAAATATGTAACTCCAATCTTTTATACATTGTGTTCTACACATTGCTTTTCACTTACATTGTGAGCATCTTTCCACATTAGTACATACAGATATGACATTTTTTTGTTTATAAACTAATATCCCATATTATGTATAGTCTGTGTTAATTTATGCATTGACCTACTGATGGATTATTCATACTTTTGAACCAGTGCTTTCTATTGATTTAAGTATATTTCCCCATTGTTAATTTTCTTTATAACAATTTTTTTTCTCAATTCCAAAACCAAGGTAATTATGAGCTGTATTATTTTAGTAATTTTGGAAGTTTTCTCCCCTCTTCTGCCATTAAAAATTATTGAATGCTTTGATAGTGTGGTAAATCCTCTAGTTTATTATTTTATATGAAACAAGAGACTTTATTTTATTCACCATCTTTACTCAACATATCTCTTTAATGTGTTACTTTTCTCCTGTTACATCTTCATAAACCTCAGATTGAATTTCCTGACACAAGCACATGAAATATAGTAAACAGAGACCCTCCTACTGGAAGAAGGTACTTATAGGAAAATCATAATAAGGTAGTATATTCAAGGTGCAGGTGAGGACACAATAAAGACTCAGTAGAATCTTAGCCGCTGCTGTGCCTTCTCTACTGGGAGTATGTTTTCTTAGGCACCCTCAAGGGTAGAGGTACCAGAAATACTAGGATGATAAATGCTTTGAGGTGCCAATATCGCTTTCCTTTATTTGATTACCACCAAGGATGGGAGTTAGGGTTATCCACATTAGGTCATGGAGAGACGGAATTTTCTAATCCCAGGGCCTGATGCATGTTGCCCAAAGACAGCAGTGCACAGGATGAATTAACATATTATTGGGGCTGTACATTATTGCCCATAATAAAAGTTTATGCTGGTAAAAAGTTCTAAGAGATGGGTCTGGAATTAGACTCACTTAGGGTCTTTAGGAACTCAGAGCTAGTCATTTATCTTATAATACACAGGGGCTAGTGATTTAGTCACTTGCTTTATTATTTTATTAATTTCCATAATTCTTAGGAGTGCACCAGAGATAAATGAAGGCCTTATGTTTGGGAGATGTGTCTGCCTTCTGCTCAGCTCTCATGCTGCTAACATGGGCCATATCTCTGAAGAGTTACAAAGATGGTGAACAGCACTGAGAGGGGCTTCCCATGCCTCTCACCAGTTTCCATCAGTTAATTAACCAGTACTTACTGAGCACCTATCACATGCAAGGGGCAGTTTCCATCAGGCAAACCAAACATGTGCAAGATGCTGTGTGGCCCTACTCTCAGTGCCTTGTAGGCGTGTAAGGTACAGACATCAAGAACTAGAACATGCATGCTGCAAGCGATAATGAGATTGTCCACGTGAGTTTATAGATATGTGCTTAGGGCTTCTAGACATGGCAGGGTTCCTGACAACTGAGCAGAACATAAACAGTTTTCAGAGGAGGTAGAATTGGTGTTGGCTTGAAGGCTGGGTCAGTTTCCTTAGGTGGAGACTGTGTTTTCTGGAACATTTACTTAAACTCCTTTCTTTTTGGTATCTATATATATTACCTTCCAAAGGTTTTAAAAAATTAAATGCACATTTAAGAAATTAAATTACACAGAAGTATATGTAACAAAAAGGGGAAACTGTATTCATCCCACACTTTCATAAGGAAACCATTTGCAGTTGAAAGTGTAGTCTTCTAAAAATTTCTGTATGTATGTAAAAAAAGATGAAATCCTTTCCCCCAGCCTCCTCTATTTCTCTCCCCTTCCTCCCCCCATCACTCCCACAATACCATGCTTTTTAGAAATAATATGCTTGAGGTTAAGAGGTGAATTTTTAGTCTCATCTGCTCTTTAGTCCAGTTATATCTGAGAACTCAAGGAGACAAATTAGCATAGGTTTTCTCCAGGGGTTCTGCTTCTCAAAACCAACTTTTTTAGGGCCCTTGACTTTTCACCTAAACTAACTTTACCCAACTAGTGTGGACCACCTTCTTGCTCTGTGGATATTCTGCAGAATCTGCTTAGGCCGAAAACCATGACAATAAATCCTGGCTAAGCTTGAGCCGGGCACATAGAATAAAGTTAACAACTGACCCCATTAGCTGGTGATGAGGTAAATCAAAGTCTCTCCCCCATTTCACCAGACAGTTACACCATTTCTAAAGAAGCATAGCAAGGAAAGAAGGGAGACGGTGGAAGAAGCATTTACTCCTGTATTGCTCCCTCGAGGATGGAAAGAAGCTTCCTGTCTTCTGTGTGGATATAGGAAGAGAATAGAGAATGAGGGTTTCACCATAACCCTGCATGGGGAGGACAAGTGAAGGCAGCTGGCCAGTGAACCATTCCCTCCCTTCTCTTGGGGATGTGGTCGAACCCACTTGTCAGCTGGACCTCCAGATGAATAGACTGATGATATTTACTAGGAGGAAGAGGCTTTATCTAGAGAATGCTCCCACTGGGATATCTCTAGCAGAAGGATTTCTTATAATAAATCCAGAATGCTTGGGTTTATAAGACATTGCTCCCTGGAGAATATCATCTAAACTATGAAACTGTCTTGAGAGTAAAGTAGAGATGTTTCACAATTTAAATGTTCTCAACAGAGAGATAATAACCCACAAATTCCATCTTAGAGGATTCATTCTTCTGGTCCAGAGAGCATGTGTTCAATTTGGTAAAGAAGGACATAAAGGGTCATGAGGTATGTCTCAGACTTCAGTATGCTTTTTTCACTTGTGTAGTTTTGAAGTTGACAGTAAAGCTTGACACTAGGAAATAGTTTTGATTCTTATTGGTCTGGTTTGCCAATTTTATCCTGCATACCTCACCTGGTCATATACTTCTGCAACTTTTCCTCCTTCACAAAACAGTACACAGTCATGCTACTTACATGCGTAGACCTGTATCATGAGTCTTGCTGGAGAACTTCTTAGACATGCAGAATGTCAGAGATCCGGAAGCCTAAGCTGAAGTATAGCGGGAGTCCCAGGTGATTTGTATGCAAACCAAAGTAGAAGAAGCATTGGCACAGTGAGTCTCACCCTCCAGCTATTGTTCAGTGTTTGGTGGCAAAACTTCTTGACAGTATTACTTATACTATCGGTATCTAACCACTTTCTTATCTTCCATTTTCTCTCCAGCACAGTACAATCTGGATGTGGTTTCTTCTTGTAAAAGTCACATAGCTCAAATTTTTAGCATAATTTGGCCCAATTGAGTGCCTTTTTTTATGTATCACTTTCTTCTCTTGTTTGTGTGTGTGTGTGTGTGTGTGTGTGTGTGTGTGTGTGTGTGCCATTTCATTTGTCTGCTTCCCCTCCTACTTTTTTGTCTTCTTTCTCTCGCCTTTTTATCTGCAAGGTACACAGATATTGCAGTATCTCTAGGATTAGGCTTGGATCCTCTTTTCTATTTTCCCTCTGTATCTCTGTGATTTCATTTTTCTGTATAGCTTTTTAAACCACTTAAATATTGATTTTTTCCAAATCCATATCTCTAGCCTAAACCTTTCCTCTGAACTCCAGATAATTTTTTCAGCTGTCAAATTTGACATATCCACTTGAATTTCTAAGTGGCTCCTCAGGCTAGCACACCCAAAATGAATCTCATCACCCCCACAACATCCTTTTAGCCCATTGTCCCTTCTCCCAGTTTCTTGGCAACAATAGCATCCATCCAGTTAGTTGCTCATTGTATCACTGAAAGTCCCTCCACCTGACATCCTACATTCATTCCACTCACATGTTTAGTCAATTACACTTCCAAAATATATCTCACATCTGTCTACTTTTCTCCATTAGCTCAGCCACCATATCTCTCACAAGAGAACCACAAGAAGCTTCCTAAACAGTTTCCCTGATTCCAGAATAATAGTTAAATTACCTGCCCAGTTGTCATGGCAATATTCTAAAAATGTAAATTGGATGTGTCACTCTCCTGCTAATAATTCATCAGAGGCTTCACTTTGAACAAAATCCAGACTCCTTTCATGCTTTACAAGATTCTACATGACTGGCCTCTACTTGCCTCTCAGACACCATGTTCTACTAATTCCCTGGATCATTAACCTCCAACTTCCCAGGGCCTGCTCTGTTCTCCAGGAACACCCAATTTTTCCCCTATCCCAAGGCCTTTGAGTTTCTTCTTCCTTCTTGCAGGGAATGTTTCCTACTCTATCCACCAACACACACACACACACACACACACACACACACACACACAATCACGGACACAGATACCTATCTATATAAACATATCTATATATGTATATATGTACATGTACACAGACACATACAGCAATATAGACATACATATACACACAAACTCATATACACACACACAAGCATGCACACCTCCACCCCCAAACCCCCGCCCCTTCAGCTTCTTACTCTTCAGGTC
Organism: Herpailurus yagouaroundi; assembly: GCF_014898765.1. Classification (NCBI taxonomy): domain Eukaryota; kingdom Metazoa; phylum Chordata; class Mammalia; order Carnivora; family Felidae; genus Herpailurus; species Herpailurus yagouaroundi. The sequence continues at coordinate 46,667,219 of NW_024412405.1, read as the reverse complement.
TCGTTTCCGATGTCAAATCCCTAGAGATGTTATTTTTGACAACCTAGTTCTAACAATTTTTCAGTTGATTTGCTTAGCTTTTCTAGGGAGAAAATGATTCATCAGCAAATAAGGACAATAAAATCTTTCTTCCAATATTCATATTGCATTTCAGTTTTAAAAATCCAAATCCTGCAGCTGAGATCTCCAGAAAAATATTGAGTAATGGTAGTGATAATATATCTCTGTTCCTGATTTTAAAGAAAATGTCTCTTCTGTTTTTGCAAAATATGGTATTTTGATATTGCTTTCTGACAAATACACTTTCTCAAAGACCAGAAAGTTTTTTTTTAGTGCTGTTTTACTAAGAGTTTAATTTGGAATAAAAATTGAATTTTATTAAACACTTTCTAGACATCTGTGCAGGTTATGATAAAGTTTCCCCTTTCAAATTTTTTCTTCTAATTTTAGAGCATTTTTACGTTCTTGAAGTGTATTCTAGCTTCTGTTGGTAATATTTTCTTTAGGGTTTTTTATCTATAATTATTAGTGAGATTAAATTTCATTGCTACTAACACTTCCATTGCTACTGCTGCTACCATTGCTATCCTCTTATAGTTGAGATTCTGACAATTTTGTGGATTTAAAGGGGAATCCTTCCAATTTTCACCATATGCTGGAGCAGATTAATTCCTCTATTCCTTGAGATGTCTTGGAACCCATTTGGAATTTTTTTGCAGTGGGTTTTTAGCTATCTTTAATTTCTTCTATTGTTATCAATACAGTAAAATCTTTCATTTCTTTGTGTCAATATTGATCGTTTTTTCCTGAAGATTATCCACTATCTCTGTATTTCCTCATTTACTGAAATAAAGTTGTATAGAGAATTTTTCTAAAATATGTTGTGCTCCTTTGTATCTATGGTTATTTTCCCATTTTCTTCCCTGCTGTCTATTCTATTGTATTTTCCCACTAATTTTCTTTATCATACTCTCCAGAGTGTTGCAGTTTTTATTGGTCTTTTTAGAGAACTTACTTTTGGTTTTATTGAGTCACTTGGTTTTGTTGTTCTCTATTTTATTAATTTCTAATTTTATCTCAATTCCTTCATGCATTTGCTTCCTTTATGTTTATTCTACTGTTCTTTAACTTTTATGGGTTGAATTTGCACTTTATTTATATTCATTCATGTTTTCTGACAAACAAAATGCTATAACATTTACATTGGGCATTCTTTTGGCTGAATCCTGTAACTTTTGTTATGAGGTATTCTTATTATTCTTTTTGAATGGTCTATAATTTCAATTTTTGGTAGGGAAACACTTCGTTGCTGCTACATCATCACATTTATTAAGTGAGTTACTTATTCTCCAAGTTCATATTTGTCAATTTGCCTTAAGCCCCAGGATATATTCCATTTCTTAAATAGAAAACTTCTTGACTGTGGTCTGGGGAGAGGACATAGCTCCCAGTCACTGGGCAAGAGTACCTTGTGCAGGACATCGTTCACGAGTTACCTATAACTTAACTCTTTTTTCTGTTCTCAAATCCTGCTGACTCTGATTTCCCACCCTCCATTATCTTTTAGGGAAATTACTACTCACTTCATTATCCACATTGGGTTGTGAGAGCCTCAAATCTTTATGCTACCATCTGCTTTAGATGTTTTAGAACTTTGGCAATGTTTCTATTTTGTTTACTTACATTTCCCAGTTTATAATAATTGTCCTCCTTACTCTCCCATTCTCTATTTCTGTGTCCTCTTTCTGTCTTTCAGCTAAAGGGGACTTCTCCTTTTGCATTTTTTTTCCTTGACTAAATTTTATTTGAAAATATTGAAAACTATGAATAGTGAAAATTACTTATGAAAAAGAAGTAAAACTATCCATTCTACGTTTCCAAGCCAACTTTCTGAAAGTGATCACTACTAATATATTGGTGAGAATCTTTTCCAAATTTTCCTTGTATGTATTGGCATAGATGTATATATGAATAGCTTAATGTGGGACTTTTTTTTTTTTTCCGAAATGCACACCTGGTGGTTTGCTCTTTTTACTTAATCAGTAATGCTGTGCTTTTACTTCTAATTTCATCTTTCTTTTGTCATTTGGAAATTGTGCAGCAGGCAGAAATAACAACCATGAGCTCACTCACTACAAGAAACTCTCCTCACTTCCCTCCAGGCTATTTTTGTCTTTTATTAAATGAAAACATTTTCCAAGACCTCCCAGGAGTTGGTAAATACAGTCACACAAAATCTACAAAACAAACAAACAAACAAACAAAAAACCCAAAACAGCTTTCAACCTGAAAATGAAACATAGCTTGTATGTAATTAAGAGTAAAGAGCTAAAGGCAACGGGCTTTTTATCATCCCTCAAATCTAAAGAAGAACAGTTGTGTTACACATGCCTGGGAATTCTTTAAAGTGAGATTTCAGAAAATGACAAATACTCTGATTATTTTATCTTGTGATGAATCTTTCCTTAGAGAAATCTGTCAAACTTTCGTAGTGAATTTGGAATTTTGTTTCCAAATTTTTGTCTTGTTTTTGTCTTAACTAGGAATCAGGGTTTAAATGACCCACTAAATGAAATAAGGTTTTTATTTTTCCAGTTTCTAGAATATTTACTGAAGTTTATGCATTCTTTTTTGCTTTAGATTTAGAGGTTGTTAAAAGTCAACTATAAAGCCATCTGGCCTCAGCAATTTTGTGGGGGTAGGGGATTTCTGACTTGGATGTCCACTTATTATTAAATGATACTTACCTGATTTGGCCTTTTATATTCATTGTTCTTTTCATTTACATTTTCAAATTTTATTATAAAATTGTTTAAAGTACTTAATTTTTTAAAAATCTCTACTATGTCTGAGGTCTATGCTTTTTTTCATTGCTAATATTGTTTATCCTTGGCTTTCCTCTTAATCAGTCTTGCCTAAAGCTAATTATGTTTTATTAATTCGTGCAGAGAAAAAACTTATTTCCTCATTAATCTTTATTTGCTTTAAATTTATCGCTTTTTTTTTTTTAGTTTTCAAATCAAATCATTGAATATATCCTTTTAAATATTAAAAACTTATTTGGGTGATAACTTTTACTCCTTAGCCATAGTCCATCTTTTAATACATAATTACCCTTGTGATTATTGGTCAGACCTGTACTTTTAATTTTCACTTCTAAATGAAGTGAAAAGATAGGTATCTTTTAGCTATAATTTTGTTATTTACTTTTAATTGTATTGCATTGTGATCAGAGAATGTGGAATTTGTTGAGACTAACTGTGGCCTAATTAACACATGGACCATTTTTTAAAAATATCCTCATACATATTTCAAAAGAATGTGTATTCTCTTTATTGATTACAATTTTACTGGCTATTAGATTGACCTCTTGCCCCCCCCTTTTTTTATTGAAATATAATTGACATAACATTGAATTAGTTTTGGGTATACAACATAATGATTTAATATATGTACATAGTGTCATGTTTTTTAAAAAATATTCTTTAATATTCTTGTTTAATTTTTATTTTTATGATCTATAAATTTCAAATTCTCCCATGATCTAAATTTCTTCCTCTATGTATGTTTTAGCTTTCTATATGTAATACAATGTTATGACTTAAGTGTTGATTAGGCACAAAAATAGTTATAAAATTTCAATTCTAAATTACAATATAAGGATTTTGAAAGAATTTCAGAATCTGTCTTAGGATTTTTGAGCCTCCTTATCCACTTCTAAGATCTAAGAGGACTGAGAAAGTGGAGAAGAGGGGATTTTATGAGCAGATCCCTTTGCAGAAAGCTCAGAGTACTCTCCTACCTCTGATGGTGCTGTTGGGGTTTGGGTGGGGAGTTTCTTGTCCTTTTATGTCAGAGCTGGTGAGGGCTTCCAGTGGCTGCACTCAGTAATTTTGAATCGTGTTCTCAACTGGTGAGTGGTAGTCAAGACAGATGCCTGAGGAAGCTCAAGCAAACTGTTGTGCTGAGATCTGCCCTCTGTCCAGAATATGTGAAGGGCAGGAGGATGATGTCTAGCTGCCCTGTTGGGAGCAAGACCAGGAGAGTGGTAGCATGTATAGGATTGGCCAGCTCTCCCAAAGGATGCAGGAGAGGTTATTGAGGACCAATGTGGCATGATGAAAAAAAGGCTGAGTTAGAGAGGAGGATGTTCATCAGGTCCAGTAAACTGAATGAAAGTGAGGTAAAGTACCAGACACCTAGAAGCTGGGAGAATATAAAGTAGCCAAGTGACAACTTTTCCATGCCTTTAACTCACTTCTTTCCCTAGACCTCCACCGCCTTTTTAGAAGCAACAGTAGCTACTAGAAAAAGAGGGAAAAATTGAACAAAATCAGGATGAATGGCAGTAAACAGAACAGATTAGACAATGTTAAAATAATTATTTGTAAAGCCATGTAGTAGAAAGAGTAGTAATAATCTAGAGAAATTTCAGAGGTAAGAAGAGGAAGATCAATATGAAGGAAGAAAGAGGAGAAAAAAAGAGCTAATATTGATTAAAACCCAAGTTCATTACACATACCAAATATTGTTTTACCCATATTCCTTCATTTAATTGTCAGTTTTGCTATCCCCATTATTATAGATAGAAAACTGAAGCTTATGGACTTTGGAAACAGAAAGTTGTCCAGGGCTAACGACAGCAATTTTTTGTGAATATCCCAAAGGATGTACATGGTAGAAAAGAAAAAAAAAATTGCAAGAGATTGAGTAAGGGGATTTATAAATATACACCAAGTAAGTTTCAAAAGTGGACTGGAAAGGAGCTGTTCTATTTTTGTTTTTATTCTTATTTTATCAAAAATATAGAATTGAGTTAACTGTGTTCCTCAGTCATGATACTCTAGGATTTCCTTTCTCAATTCTCCATGTATAATCTATTTTATGTTTTATCTTTGGCTTCCATGCCCATCTTCCTTCACACCTTCCTTCCCATAGACATCACTGTTAAGCTTTCAGTTAGCCTTTCCTGTTCCCCTTTCACACAATCATTTGCATTGGTGTCTAGCCGTGTAAATTTTGTAGTATTGTGTTTTAAAAATAAGTTAATGACATCATGCTATAAATCTCATTCTGTTTCTTGCAGTTTTTAATCAAGACTAATTTTAGAGGTCTATCCACATTGCTCTAGAAATACCTCACTCAGTCCTTCTGGCTGGTAGTTTAAACCTTCAACAGGTTTTTGTCTCCATTTGACAAGTGATGGATATCTAGGCTGCTTTACTTCCGTGAACCCATTCTTTGCTAGTCCTTGAATATGTTTTCTCATGTATCTGTGAATCTTTATACAATACTAGAATTGATGATTGATCATAGGTCACACTGTATACACATACTAGAATTTTATAAAATACTTTCAGATTTCTCTCTATAATGGCTGTTATAGTTTATCATCTCACTCCTAGATCATGAGGGGTCCACTTTCCTTACATCCTCACCTGCTCTTGCTGCTACCTGAATTTCTAATTTTTCTAATCTGATGAAAATAGTGTGTTTTATTTTAGTTGACATTCCTTAATTACCAATAAGATTGAACATTTGTTGTTATATTGTCATTTCCTTTTATGATATTTGCTTAATTACATTTTTATTCATTTTTCTACTGACTTGCTTGTCTTTTTCTTATTAATTGTTAGAAATTCCTTGTGGTTTCAGATGTTTATCAGAGGATATAAAATTTAATGATGAGCTTCCAAATGTCTCCTCCAGATAACTTCAAAATGACATGAACAACTGCCTAATTTATTTTGTTCGAATATAATATTATTAAACATTTCATTTTTCTGCATATTCTCTGAAGTTTCCCTTTAGCTCATAGTACTCGATGATGGAGTTTAACCTTGTCTTGGATAACTTTTCCCAGATATTCCATGGAACATATTTTCGGGGGGGGGGTACACTCTAAACTTAGCACTGAAAATCCAACCGCTGGGTGTCCATATTTTTGAAATTGTCCTTTCCAAGGTCATTAACACAAAAAGAAAATACGAAAAAGGAGAATCCACTTTGCCCCAAGTTTTTGTCTTATATTACTTTCCCCAATATCCTGTTAGAACAGTCCTACCATGCAAATTCCAATCCTCTATTCTACCTTTTGCTAATTAATGCACTTTCGCTAGAGTCTCCCAAAGCTGTTTTTAGTTTATTTTCCTAAGCATACTAGGTTCAACCTCTATCTAGCATTGCTGTTACCTGTGAAGTATGTGGCCTCTTGGCTCCCTGTTGGTAACTAGAAGTCACTGTATTTCCAATCTGGCTGCTTTGAAGGCATGCATTTTATAGCTAGAGTTCCAGGAAACCTCTTTGGAGGACTTGACGTGTGTGGTTTGCTCTCTTCTTCCATAGATGATTTGCAAAAGCCCAATATGGAGATTCTAGTTTTTGTGATGGTTCAGCAGAATGAACAATTAAGCTCAGAATTTCAGTTATTTCAAATTTATTTCTAGTAAATTTGAAGATGTGATCTTTTCATGATATCGCTTACTTTGTTTGGTTTTATATCCTGTACTCTACATCTTAATGCCTCATAAAATATCTGTAATGCATTAAAATTCTTGGGGTGCCTGGGTGGCTCAGTCGGTTAAGTGTTCGACTTCAGTTCAGGTCATGCTGACTGCTCATAAGTTCATGCCCCACATCAGGTTCTGTGCTAACAGCTCAGAGCCTGGAGCCTGTTTCTAATTCTGTGTCTCCCTCTCTCTCTCTGACCCTCTCCCGGTCACACTCTTTCTCTCTCTCTCTCAAAAATTAATAAACATTAAAAAAATTGACAATGTATTAAAATTCTAGACAATAGAAATTATCTTTTAGTGACTCATTTATTTGTGTATGTCATATGAAATATCTCTCATATATTGTACCACGTCATATATCAAATGAACCATATTCAATTGATGCTTTGGGGTCAAATATGTTCAGATATAAGCAGTTCTATTCCATATGGGTCCATCTAATATCTAATATTAAATTCACTATATTTGAGAATATATTTGAGTGTGCTAAAGGACTGGAATGCCTTACCTGTGTCCAGTTAGTAAATAATGAACAAGCACTTGCTTGATACCAGATTTCTGATTCAAGTGTGGAACAGGAGCACCTCAGCACAACTATAGTTAGAATTAATTAGTATAATTATTTAAGACAGTCTAAACTTCATTTGTAACTACAAGCATGGGATGTTGAGGTGCTGAGCTAGTCATAATTATTAATTTATGCTATTTTAAGATAAATAATATATGATATGTTGAAAGAGACAAACTAAATACAACTAACTCTTTAATTTAGAATTTATACTTAAATTATACTCTTCTTTTGAAGAACCTTTTCCAATAAAGATAACTGAGTTTTAATTACTATTTGTAAAAGGTCCATATCAATGTCTGGTATTCTAGATATAAGGCGGCACAATTGGAGGATTAATTCTGAGTTAATGAGCTCATTTTCTTCTCCTAACTTGCAGAAAGAGCAATAAATAACAGCTCTATAATGGAAATTGGGAAACTCTATTGCCCATTCAATTTGAGAATTGCAAGGGAGTTTCAAAGACTATCTAGGTCAGTTTTACCACAGCTTTCACTATGTCCCAAATGTTTTGGACATTTTCATTTGTCTCCATATATTTCTTTTTATTTCTTCGTTGATTTCTTCATTGATCCATTGGTGGTTTACTAGCAAGTTGTTTAGCCTCCACACATTTCTGTTTTTTCTAGTTTTTGTTTTTCTTCTTTTCTTGTGATTGATTTCTAGTTTTATATCATTGTGGTTGTAAAAGATGCAGGTATGATTTCAATCCTTTTAAATCCATGACTTACTTTATGGGCTAACATCTGATATTCCAGGAGAATATTCCATATGCACTTGAAAATAGTGTATATTCTGTTGGTTTTGGATAGAATGTTCTGTATATATCTGTTATGTCCATCTGGTCTATGTGTCATTCAAAGACTGTTTCCTTATTATTTTTCTGCCCAGACAATCTATCCATTGATGTAAATAAGGTGTTAAAGTACCCTACTATTCTTGAATTACCATCACATTTCTCCCTTCATATTTATTAATATTAGCTTTATGTATTTAGGTGCATTCTAGTTGGGTCCACAGATATTTACAATTGTATCCTCTTGTGGATTGATCCCTTTATCATTATGTAATGCCCCTCTATGTTTCTTGTTACAGTCTTTGTTTTAAGTCTATTTTGTCTGAATTAGTATTGCTACCCCAGCTTTATTATTTTTTTCACTTCCTTTTACATAATAAATGTTTTCCCAGTATCTTCACTTTTAGTCTGTATGTGTCCTTAGGTATTAGGTGAGTCTCTTGTAGGGAACCTATAGATGGGTCTTGTTTTATTTTTTTAATCCATTCTGCTACCTTATGTCTTTTGATTGGAGCATTTAGTCCATTTACATTTAAAGTAATTATTGATAAGTTTGTGCTTATTGCTATTTTGTTTTCTGATTGTTTTTGTAGTTCTTCTCTATTCCTTTCTTCTCTTGTGCTCTTTGTGATTGGTGAGTTTCTGTAGTGTTATGTTTGACTTCCTTTTTATTTTTTGTGTATCTAATACAGGTTTTTGACTTTGTGGTCACCATCAGGTTCATATATAACATCCTAAGGATACAGCAATTTACTTTAAATTGATGGTCATTTAAGTTCAAACACATTCTAAAAAAGCTTTTTTCTAACTCTCTTGTCCACATTTTATGTATATGCTATCATATTTTGCATCTTTTGATTCATAATTGTTTTATGTTAATTATGGCCTTTCTTTTCCACTTAAAGAAGTCCCTTTTTTGGTGTGTACTTTGGAGGAGTTGAGTTTAGGGTCTTCCTATGTTGTTGTCTTGGACCATAATGCTCTGTACTTTCAACAGTATGTTATCTCCTCAATTCTTAAATGTGTTGGTTTATGCTAATATACTTTTTATATTTTTTGCCTTGTCTGTAAAAATAAGAGAATGATATTGTGTCTTTGTCATACTGCAAATCAATTATGTTAATCAAATTCTTAATTACAAGAGTGGAATGATTTTGGAGCTCATTACAATTTTGTCTATATAATTGTGGGTTGGAGACCCAGCTTAACAAGTGATTGTCACTGAAATGTGGTTTTAAGGCACTTCCCTTGGAATCACTGTGGCTGGGCCCTTAGTGTCATAAGGAATGTAGGGAGGGCAGAGAACTGATTTGCATGCATTTATTTGCACATTTATCATATATCATAAATATATGAAATCACATAATATGTGTCAATTACTAGTTACTTGAAGCCTAAACTCAAATAAGGGACAACAATTAATTAAGCAAATGGGTTCAGATCGAGATATCAGTGATGATGGGAGAAACAAGTACAAATGGTATCATTCAGGGCATTGAAGGGCATAGTTTAGAGGACATTTTTGTTCAGTTGCAATAGAAAACTTTGGAGGATTTTAGTCAGAGGACTCATGAGTTGTGATTTTTTTAAAAACAGATTCATCTACTTTGATGAAAATATTTCATTGTGCCCAAGAGGAGAGTATATAAAACTTGCTAATGCTGAACCGGTGAGAAAATGAGCATCTGGATTAGGGTGTTGACAATGGAGACAGAAAAAAGAAAATAGATTTGAGATATATTTTAAAGTAGAACTTTAAACAAATTTTTTTAACATTTATTCATTTCTGAGAGACAGAGAGACAGAGCTTGAGTGGGGGAGGGGCAGAAAGAGAGGGAGACACAGAATCTGAAGCAGGCTCCAGGTTTTGAGCTTTCAGCACAGAGACTGATGCGGGGCTTAAACTCACCAACCATGAGATCATGACCTGAGCTGAAGTCGGACGCTTAACCAACTGAGCCACCCAGGCGCCCCTAAAATAGAACTTCAACAGACTTCGGTAATGGATTAGATATTAGGATTGATGTAAAGACAGAAGTCAACTGTGATTTTTTTTTTTATTTGAAAGATGACGCCATTTCTGAGATGAGAAAACATTGAATAGGAGAAATATTAAGACTTGGATGAGAGTAAAGCAGGTAATGCCTTGTACCAAGTGTGACTCAAGCTGGCAAACTTTCAAAACATTTTATAAAGCCAACAAGCATGATAGTTTTTCCAGTTTCCTCTCAATTGAACCTACTCCCCATATACCATATGAAATATCCAGAAGGGTGGCTTTTAATGATTCTTTCTCCCATTTACTTCATTGTCTTTTTAGATACTAAGTAGTATACTCTGCTATAATTCAGCTGCAATATTTGGCCACTCCACAATCTGTGTATTCTCTTACCATAGTTTAAGTTCAACATTGTGTCTTGCTGATTCCAAGTTGTCTAATTTATGCATGAGATAAGTGAAATTGGATTCCTGTAACAGACAAAGAATACTATTGATAGGGAAGTAGGAGATAGATTCCAAAACAATTAGCTATGTACCATTATGTAAAATATCCAAGATTTTATCTTTGAGGTATAGCTAATTCTTCATACCAAATATTAGCACATAGAAATATTTAAAACTCCTGTCCCTCACTAAGTATAGATATTTGTAGTATAACACATTTGCAAATGCACTCAGAGCTGTTTATTTATGTCATTCCGTGTAATACTATTCTGATACTTCGATATTATACAATCATCTACATATACTACAAAAATATGAAATTATTGCTTGTTGTAAAGTATTGTGATAATGATAAAGGCACTATGATATGTTAATGATGATGTTGCTGCTGCTGATTCAACAAAATGTTCCATTTCCCTGATCATATTTTCCTACTTGAGCTTTAACACTCTTTGACAGCCCCCTTTGGTGCCAATAGCATTAATTCTGACACAGAGAAGACAAGGAAAGAAAATGAGAAAGGCAATAGGAAAAAAAGAAAGAGAAAAAGGGTTATAAGAGATTAAGTTGATATCTTTTCAAAACTGAAATGTGGTGTGATAGATTAGGGTCTCCCAAGAGAGTATTGGGTTGTCCTCCCATTTTATAACTTTCTGCTTATCCCTTCAGAAGATTCTGTCTTTCCATATCTCTCTTGAATCTTTAAGGCATTCAAATTTATTTATGCAGGATGTTACAAAGGAGACATAAAGTTGAAAACAGATTGTAGAATGTAGATTTTTTCAGTATTGACTGCTAGCTTTACCACTTTGGTTTGAGTCTGACCTGAGTGTAATTTAAGTAGAAATCCCAGCTTTTGCTCTGTTCTATCAATCTAGGACACTATTATCTTCTAGTAATTATTTTTGGTTTATATTAGGCAAACAGCAAGATAATGGTTTTCTTGGAAAGATTCCTATAATTTTTTTGTCCATGCATTTCTAAGTGTTTAATCCAAAATGAGACAAAGCTGTGCTTTCTAAACCTTGAATCCTATTTTATTTGAATACTGGAGCAGGAAAGATGCAGATAAATTAAGTCACCATTAGCCAACTTGCCAATGTTTCTTCCTTTTACTAAACTCACCACAACTTGTTATTCACTTGGCTTACAACTTTACTGACTTATTTATTTATCTCATACTTATTTTAGGAAGATTTTAGAAAATCAGACATAAAGTTGACATATTGAATTAAAATTATACTTTTGTGGGATGCTCAGTCAGTTAAGTGTCCGACTTCAGCTCAGGTCATGATCTCACAGTTCGTGGGTTCAAGCTCTGCGTCGGGCTCTGTGCAGACAGCTCAGAGCCTGGAGCCTGCTTCGGATTCTGTATCTCCCTCTCTGTCCTACCCCACTCACAACTCTGTCTCTCTTGCTCAAAAATAAACATTAAAAAAATTTTTTAAAAAGAATTATACTTTTTATTTTCAACTTATTTTAAATATAGGGAAATAATCTTAATTCTATAAATTGTGGCATTTTAAATTCCTAAATTCCTCCTCTAGTATATGAAGGAAAAGTACACGTGAAAAATATACAGCATATTGCTGTGCCTAGGTGACTCAGTGGTTTAAGTGTCAGACTTCGGCTTAGGTCTTGATCTTACAGTTTGTGAGTTCGAGTGCCGCTTCGGACTCTCTTCTGTCAGCTTGGAGACTAAAGCCTGCATCAGATTCTGTGGCTCCCTCTCTCTTTGTCTCTGTCTTTCAAAAATGAATAAATATAAAAAAAAATTTAAATATACAACATATTTAGTGAGGGCAGTCCCATTTAGCTCTTTTAGATTTCTCCCCTGATATCTGATATCTACCATATTATTTTTCCTCCACTTTTTCCTCAGGCAGCTTATCCTGAGAGTAGGCTGTTTCTTACTATAAGGAGTCAGGACCTAAACCAAAAAAATCCAGATTCCATTGCTCTTGCATTAGATTTTGTACAAATTTTCTGTGCCTTAAAGGAAAACCATCCACTTGTGACTCATTCTTAGTAATGCACCTTTTAGTGGTATCCTTATCAAATGAAGCAGATAAAATTTTGGTAGTGACTGCCAGAATGCTCTGGAAAGGGTAAAAATAGACCATACTCTTCTCCAAAAGAAAGCAGTTGTGCAATTATAGAATCATGTTCCTATTTGTGAAATAAATCTAAAGAATATTGTTCAAATATATATTCAAATAGCATGTTTCATTTAATACTATGTTTATATATATTCTGTTTTTCATTTCCATTTTTATATACATCAAAGTGAAAAGAAATGGATTATGTTTTTGAGGATCTCTACTCTTATGTAATGTTACTATTTATATTTCACTAAGATTTGGGGTGTCTGTATAGAACTTAAAGTAAGTGATCTACTTTGCGGAAGAAGATCAACAACTGACTTCAAATACATCCCAAATCAGCCAAATAATGCAGTGTTTTTGCAGAAGGAGATGAAACAATAAAATGCTACTTCCAATAAAAAAAATCTGGGGTGCCTGGGTGTCTCAGTTGGTTGAGTGTCTGACTTTGTCTCAGGTCATGATCTCACAGTTCATGAGTTTGAGCCCCGCCATCGGGCTCTGTGGTGACAGCTCAGAGCCTGGAGCCTGCTTCAGATTCTGTGTCTCCCTCCCTCTGCCACTTCCCCACTCATGCTCAAAATGAATAAACGTTAAAAAAAATTTTTTTTAATCTTCCAAATCTTAACTGTTATTCATTGGCACCTCTGCTTAATAAACAAGAAAGAGGAATTTTTAAAACCATTTGGCTCTACAATTTGGAGATACTATAGGAACACATTTTTAAGCCTCGTTTTTTTTTTTATAGTTTATGATTTTGGCATTGAATACCGTTGACTTGCCCTGCTCCTCACTCCTTTACTGGCCAAAGGTTTCTGCACGGTTCATCTTGATGTTTAAAAATTTTTAACCAAACACAGAAGGGGTCAGGCAATTCACTTAGCTCAATGACTGCCTAGCATAGCTTACTATTAAAGGAATTCTATGTTATTTGTTTTTAATTGAAGATGAAAAGTCAAGAAAGATTGAAGCAACAGAGAAATGATTTTATATGAAACAGAGAAGGCTACTAGCAGCATAGACTGTTATTCAGGAGATGCTAGTAAGTAAAGGAAAGATCGTGTAGCTCTACTCAGCCTCAGCTAACCCTAAAGAGACATGGGCTTAATGTTAGCCCTGGATGTACAGAAGAGACTAGAAAACATACAGATTGAGGGTTTTTGTTTTCAACCCAGTCGATGCCCGTTATTTTGATAGCCATAAGACCGACAGTCACTGCACATTCATTCTAGTGTTGCCTCCATATCCTCCTACTTCCTACCACACTGAATACCTTAAAAGGATGACAGAGGATGGACTTCAATAAACTAAGGTAAAATTGAGCACCAGGAATAGGAAAAAAAAAAAAAAAAGAAAAGAAAAAGACCCAAATTCTTCAGTACTTTAATACAAAACTGAGGTCCAGAGGGGTACTTGTTGGCTGCCTCTTCTTTCTTCTAGGCATTCTGGTATAAATCTGGGCCAATTAGTATATGAAAAGAAGGTTCCATTTAATGTCTTGGGTGGATAAGTCTTGCCCTGATAGAGGGTGTCACCGTGTTGATTGCAAGGAAAATAGATGTAACATAATAGATGTGGGGCTATATCCAAGAGTAGATAGATTTGCAGTCATTATGCACATGATGCACATGATTATGCATGTGCACATGCTGGTCATCTCTCATAAGCCTTCCATGGTTATTTTAGAGGTGGTAAAGTTTGGGATCATTGTATGAGGCCCAGTACCGATGGAAAATTAGTCTCACTCTTGGGCTTACTAAGCTTACTAAGCTTACTAAGCTTTTACTTTGAAGCTTAAAAATTAATGAGAAATTCCTGTTACTCTAAGAAGTGCTCTCTGATCCTACCTAGAAATCTTACATACTATTTACATTTAAAATTATGACAATAATGATTATTTTACCTTTTAGAGTGCCATATAATGTATAAAATACCTCTTTTATCATTTCCTAAATTCTGTGCTACATAAAGATGAATATTTCTTCATGATTTTTCTGTTAGCTATTATAAAGCTGTGAAGAAAAACAAGCAGTATTTTTCTGACAGGGAAAAGAAGGCATAGAAAAATAATAATTGACTTGCCTCTGGTTACACAGGCCATTAATTCATAGACTCTGGGTGCTTTTCTGATTTCATGACCCTAACTACCTCTCTAAGACATCCAGTGTAGGCAGTTGTCATTTTATTATTCATTATTTGGTAATCTTTTGACTAATGCATTGACTTGCATTATTCAAATGCTGGGAGAAAATAGTTTCCATTCTTCATTCTTTCCCGCTAAGGAATCTTTTCCACCCAGGGCTTTGTACTCTTAGTGGAATCCTTAGCTTCTTTAAAGAATTGGTGTCTCTATCGTTTAGAATGGTGGCCAGTGGGAGGAGTGGGAGGAGTGGGGGAGCGGGGCAGTTACTGAGTAATGTCTAGGAATTAGAGTCCTAGTGTGAACATGGTGGCAGAGATTAATGACAGATGAGAATGTTATCAGTATAACAAAGCAAAACAAACAAACAAAAAAAAAACAGACTCTCTCCTTCATGCAAGGTCTTTAAATTGTCGTAAAAAGATATAAGAATTACTTCCCTATAAATCTATAAGTATAAATTACAAGATTTCTTAATTATGAACAAGGATTTTTATATTTGTATTTCTTACATGAGTTTGGTACCTGCTCTGTTTTGATTTTCCATGACGATCACTTTTTGAACTGTTTGCTAGGAGAGGTTTCATTAACAGCTGCTGGACAAACCAGTTTTCAGTTTATTTGGTATCTAGAGCATTAAAATATGACAGCTGGAAGTTTTGATGTTGGGGGCTGTTGGAAGCTTTGGGCTTTTCTTTTTCAATTCAATTTTCTGTTGTGTTTGGCTACGGTTTGGGTTCATTTCTAGATATTAGATTGGTTGAGATGCAGTGGAGAGTCGATTTTCAGGCCTGACATTGATATGATTTCTCATACAATTCATGTTCTAATGTTGGCTGGGTAAATGAACTATTATTGTGCTTTAAGAAATAATTCATGTTGCTCATACTTAATTAGAAATCACCCTATTAATCAATCTCTCACAAAACTATCATCTACTTCAAAACTTGAAACTTTAGGCTTTCAACTTTATTTGGAGCTAACAAATTTGGAAAGTTGTGCTTTTTAAAAAAATTTTATTACAAATTACAGATTTATTTTAGTGTTTGAAAATAAGTAATTATTTCAGTCTTTTCTCTTTAAAGATAATAAAGCTCACAGGGATTAAGAGTCTCCTTAAAGTTAAATAAGTAGTTGGTAGCAGACCTCGAGCTTAACATATCCAATTATACAAGAATTGCTTTCTCATATACATTGTATGTAGAGTGATGTCTTTTCAAACATGCATAGGGAGGGTTATTTCCCATATTCTCTGAATGTCCACAAGACAAGGACTGCATCTTGTTAAATTCTATATATTTAATGCACAGACTTGTGCTGCCATATAACAGATGATTACTTAACATTTGTTGAATGAATGAATGAATACATGTTGAATATATATGCCCTCCTTATACCCTTGAATTTTATTAATTAAAATATATATTTTTTAGACAGGCAGTTTCTTATAGGGTTTCATATATATCTACCGTATAATTTCAGAAATTCTTCCCTTAGATGTTTATCAAAAAGAAATGGAAAAAATAGAAAATCCACAGAAAGACTTGTACTGTGTGAATGTTCATCATAGCTTTAATCATAATAACCCGGACTAAAAACAACCCAAGTGTTTACCAACAGATGAATGGATAAACAAGTTGTGCATTCATGTATTCCAGATCTCCATTGAGCCATTGTTTCATGTTGTACACATTTGTTAAAACTCATTGAACTGTACATTTAAAAAGTGATTACTGTATGCATACTGAATCTCAAAAAAGTTTAATTGAAAGTTAAAAATGTAATTTTCTGTATCTTTTTAACAGCTGAAAAATTACAGGGTGTAATTGATATGTATCTATTACTATCTTCTGTTTATATCTTCATCTGCAGTTAATTGTGTGAAATCTGTTAACCCAAACCAATGAAGATGAGATCTTTTGGAAGTATTCTTTCCAACAAGCTTAGTTACATCTAATAAGCATATCAGCTAATACATATATATGAGATATCAGCATAATGTTTATTCTAAAATATTACTCACTGAATCCTATGCATGACATTCCTTCTAGTGTGTTCTTGCTTTGATGCTGTGCTTTGTTGCTAAAATCAGGTAAAGATAGTTACTCTTTCCTTATCTAGGAGATTATTATCTGAGAACTTCAAAGCTTCCTGTGCCTATCTTTTTCAATGGAGGCCCATTATCTATGCCATGGGTAGTGCAGCAAATTTCCCTACATACTAAACACCATACTTCACTTAGCTAATGATAATCTTTCAGGTTTGAAAGGCAATGAACAAATTAATGATATATGTTTTTTTCTGAACTGTGTGAGAGATTGCCAGTTATTAAAACAAAATCTTAAATGTATTTATCTGTTATATTTAACAGAGCACATGAGCTGGGAATTGACTACCTGAGAACCAGTGACTCACTTAGAGAAGTGTTGTGTTGACAACAAATGCATCAAGAGAAGTCATGAGAGGATGCAATTTTTCTTTGTAATGTGAATTTTATTTTTTTATTTTTATTTTTTTATTTTTTTTTCAACGTTTATTTATTTTTTTGGGACAGAGAGAGATAGAGCATGAATGGGGGAGGGGCAGAGAGAGGGAGACACAGAATCGGAAACAGGCTCCAGGCTCTGAGCCATCAGCCCAGAGCCCGACGCGGGGCTCGAACTCACGGACCGTGAGATCGTGACCTGGCTGAAGTCGGACGCTTAACCGACTGCGCCACCCAGGCGCCCCAAGTAATGTGAATTTTAAAGGTTAACTACATCTAGTTTGTCTTAGTAAAAATTTAATGTTTTAGTACTCATAAATATAATCAACCTTTTAAAGATAAAATCCATCCTTATTTCTTATCTCTATCATCATATCTGTGGACAATGAACTTACTTGATCACCTGCTTTTGTTTTAATTGATTTTTAAAAATGTACCTATTTTGGATTTAAAGTCTACCCTTTTCCAAAAAATATGAAATTATCAGGAAACGTTTTGTTCTAAAAGAGTAACGAAGTTTTAATATGAATATTATATTTATAAATGAAGAAAAAAGAGGAGGGGGATGGGAAGGAAAAGGAAAAGAGGCAGGGGAAGAAGTAGAAGAAGACCATTCCGAGTTGCTCTGGAACTCAGCAGGTTGGTGGGGCTGAAAGTAGATTCAGGACATTATCTGTAACATATAGATCAGATTAAGCAGTTTTCCTCAGTAATGCCTGGCTTTACCTCCTGTGTGCAAATGGGTTGATTCTTGAAGCAAAGCCAATTGAAATCTTAAAACCAGCAGAATTCATCTTTTTTCTCTACTTCAATTTCTTCCACTTCTGAGTGCCTGTGATATGTCCAGGACTGCAAGAGGCCCCAGGATACAACAGTGAACAAGACATGATTTCTAACCCCAGACCTCTAAAGAACTCATAACCTGTGTTGGAAAAAACCTACTTATACAATCACCAATGTGATAAATATGATACTAACATAGAGTTAGTTATGAGTGCAGAGGAGGAAATACTCATTTGAAGAAGACATCATAGAGTCTTGAAAAAATGAAAAGGTATTCACCTAGGTGGTTCAGTCCATTCACTTAATCATTCAACAAATAATGCTGAACTCCTGCTCTCTGATGACTCCTGTATATGGAACTGGGCTTGCCATGGTGATCAAAGACCAGCATCATCCCTTCCTCCCAGGATTTTCAATCACATAAGTAACTGTATAATTGTACACCATGGCAGATGCTACATGTAAAAGGTTCAGGGTATAATGAGAGTATATAGGGACCTGACTCTTTTGGGGGAACCTAGGGGAAGCAGGTCAGAGAAGACTTTCTGAAGAAGTGACTCTGTTGCTGAGATCCAAAGATAAGTTGGAGTTAATTTAGGCAGTGAAAAGGAATGGAGAAGAGTGCACCAGGAACAGGAAGCAGCCTGTACAAAGGCTGTGGCAGAAGGGTACATGGTGTATTTGTGCAGGAGAAGCAGTGTGGTGTGGCTGGAGAGCAATGCAATGGAGAAGAAGGTGAGAGGCCCAACATGGCTGCGGGGAGCAGATTACCCAGGGTCCTATAAACCAGATTAGAGATGTTGAACCTTTGCTCAAGAGATTTAAGCAGAGAAACTACCTGGCTAGAATGCTTTTTAAAAAATGATTTTGCTTCAGTTTAAAAATAAGTTTCGGGAAGTCCTAATCAGGAAGCTGTAGCAATATGTCCACGTGACAGACCATGACAATTCATTCGGACTAGGTATCAAGATAGAAATGAGGAATCGAGAGATTTAAATTTAGGAAGTAAAATCAACAAAATTTCATGATGTATTGGCTATGGAGAAGGAGAGAGAGCGTGAAGGATGACTGTTAGGATTCTGGCTTGAAGAATTGGATGGATGAGCATGCTATTCAATAGCAAACAATGGAAAGAGAACAGACTGGGGTGCGGTCAGGCATTTGGCTTTGAACTGGCTGCTCAGGGTTTCTTTCAAATATGCAAGTGAAAACAATGTGAATTGGGTATATCAGCCTAAAGCTGAGAAGCCTACTCGATGTTTATATGTAAAAGTCACAAAAAAATGGCTGGTAACTGAAGACCATAGAATGAGTGTACGTATATGAAACATAGAGAATGAAAAGAGACAAAAACTGACGAATATTCCTTGAATGGCATTTGACATTTAAGGATTGTGTTGAGAAAACTGAGTTAGCAAAGAAGAAAGAGAAGGAGCAGCCAGAGAAATAGAGGACATCCCAGGGGTATGTGATATTATAGAAGTAAGGGAGGAGAGAGTATTGAAACCAAAGTGGAGTACTCAAATGGGTCTGGTATTGGTGAAACTCAAGTAAGATAAGGGCTAAAGAGGCCCACTGTTTTAAATTACTTAGAAATGTCACAGGTGGGTGGAGGAAGACTTATGGTAAGGTCATGGGGTTGCAAGATAAATAGGAGTGGATTGAGTACTGAATGGGGTTTGAAAAAATTGGAAAAGTAAGTGTTAACTAATCTCTAAAAGGATTTGGATGAGGAAGGATTAGTGTAAATAGGGAGCAAAGAGGAGCTTTCATAAATTGCCATAATGATTTTGGGGCCATGTTGTGGAATTTAATTCACCAATAATACCTAGTAATAATTAAAGTGTGATATTTTAAATTTATGAAATAGATTTACATGTTGCTTCTGTTCCTCTAATCTGTTCAATTTCAACTTCCTTCTGACACTTTGGTACCTTCT
Source organism: Herpailurus yagouaroundi (assembly GCF_014898765.1). Taxonomy (NCBI): domain Eukaryota; kingdom Metazoa; phylum Chordata; class Mammalia; order Carnivora; family Felidae; genus Herpailurus; species Herpailurus yagouaroundi. The sequence goes on along the minus strand of NW_024412405.1, from coordinate 46,647,449 downwards.
CTCTGTTCCTCAATTCATACTTTTACTTGTTATACCATGATGGATCATTGCCATTATGTTTGCTTAAGATTTTGTCCCTCCATTCCAACTTAACTGGTCTTTTCTACTTGTCTGTATCTTGTACCTTTGTATATCCAGTCTCAGTATGACTTTCTTTTGTTTTCTGTTTTTCATGCCTTGATTGACTGAACTCATCAATCATGCATGATGACCTCCTGGTTTTTCTAGGTCTTCTGAGCTTTGGCACAGGAGCCATGCCAGCTGAAACCCATACGTGCATGACTAGACTGTCACTAATATTAGACATTCCACAGTGTTTAATAACTCTAGGTAAGCATATTGTAACCTTCCCCAAAGTCAAATATCTCTAAACATGGTAGTGAGAATCCTCACCTTAATGCCGTTTCAGTTCCTATTTGCAAATTAAAGCTAGTCAATTGTGCCTTCCTTCAGAAGTTGACGTAGAGAAGTCAAATTTTTATCAAGGAAGAAGTTGGAGAGGGTTTGGAGACTTGACTCTGTTTCTTCTCTGATACCTCCATATCCTTATTTGTAAAGTGAAAAAAAAAATAATTATTTTTAAGAAAATTGTGATAAAGTTAAACCATAATTAACTAATAATTAATAATTATTATCTGTAAGTTGAATGAATTGGATATTTTGCGTTAGGTATGGCAATTCATATCATATTGGCACTGTTTCTTTGCTTTTAAAGCTTCTAACTTTGTTTACATTTTCTTTGCTGGTCAGTGCATGTTGACATATCATGCCATGTAAGTGGCAAATAAGTGGCATAAGCTAAATACAATGAAAGTGAGAATTGATTTACACTTACTGGAAGTGTTAGGTCATGTGACAGACATTACTGGTAAGTAAAATAGAAAGAGATCATGTTCTTCCTCAAATTCATGCAATATTGTGCTGATTTTGAAATAGTCCATGAAAACAATAGCTTGTTGATATAGCAGGTCACTTAATATAAAACAGTGTCACATGTATAATATCTCACCCTCAAAATGACCATTTGAGATTAATATGATTTTATAAATGTGTAGACGAAGACTCATTGTGGTTCTATTATATGTCTGAAATCACACTGTAAGTAACAAAGTGAGAAGTAAAAGCAAGGTTTCCTTTGTGCAATTTCTCTGGTCTATGGAATGTTTTCTCGCATGGCTGAGTAAAGAATAGAGTCATAAGCATACATCAATCCTGAATAAGGAGGGTATTCCTAACCGGGGGACAGGGAAGACATGCTCATTTGTGATGTAAGTGTTCAGAGACCAGCTTGCAAAAAAATTTTTTTTAACTCCAGACATGATTTATCCGAATAGATTAACTAATAGAGGGCCTACTATTTAATTCTCCTTTGCTCTATATTCCATGAGTAAATGTGTGATAGAACAGTTCCACATCAGTGTTCTCAGCTGATGCTAACATGGAATGCTTGTATTTGACAAGCGGACCGCTGTGTCACCCTGCCAAAAAGCAATAATGAGAGTCTCTTTCTAATTTTCAAGAAGGTTAATTTTCTTAGTTATGAAGAAGTTATTTCTTATTTGGAAGCATTCATAGATAATAAATTAATTGTCCAAGTTTTCTTTTTACTTCAGTGTTTTCTGTAAACTTTTGCTGTGACTTATCTGCTAATGAATGTTAATGAATGGCAAAAAAAGAAATGAAAACAAATAAAAAAAGGAACATTAATATTAACAATTTAGGAACAGCTGACTATTGCCAAAACTGCTTTTTGTCTTTGATGGACAAGATTGCTTGCAGTTGTGATTTTATATTGCATATTAATAACAGTTGAATGTCCTAGTGCAAAAATTATTCCTTTTCTTACTAAGTCATTCTAACTTCACGTGGTATTCTTCAAAAGATATGATGAACTATAAAAAGTAACATTATTTTAGGAACTTTACCATCTCAGCCTTGGATCATAGTTTTTATGAATTCAAGTATAATTATAATCTTAGAATATTGTATCTTAGGGCAGTTAGTTATTATACAGGTGGCTTTGAATGCCTTAGGGAAATGATCTAAATTGCTTCTATTATTTTTTGTTGCTGCATAACAAATAGTCCCCAAATTTCATTGCATAAAACAGAAGTCATTTTATTATTGTAGGAGATTTAAGGGATTGGGGGGGCTGATCCAAGGGATAACATACGACCGCAAGGTGACAGTAGCCTATATATGCTTTATTGGGCTGTGTTTTAACAGGTTTACATGTGGGGGAAATCTCCCACAGCAAGAGTCTGTCCAGAGGCTCCTGAGGGGGTTTACTTGTCTAGGGTATCTAGGTAATCTAAAAGCCAGCAGTCTTTGCCTCAGAAGGCGCTGAAGAAGAATCTCCACTTGGAGTCTTTTAACCCCTGGCTTATCTTATCTGTGGCTGGCAAATGTTGAGTGAGGCTTCTCAGGATATGCAAAGCCAACCCCACAGGCCTTAAATGGCTAAAAATCTGCTTGTTTGAGCTATTTCTAAGACAGTAGGATGTGTAAAAATTTGAATTTGGCATTGGAAGGATTTTGAGATAACAGGTCTCAGTCTGCAGCGAAAAATAAACAACGGGGGTCAAATCAAAGAGACCATCTTTTAAACCCATTTACATAATAATTATGCTTACAATTCTGTGGGTTTCATCAGAAATTATTTCAGAATATAGTGAGAATGTCTCATGTCTGCCTCTTGTTTTCTGAGGTATTATCTGGAATCACTGGGACTCAGGTAATTAGAGATGGTTAGATGAGCCAGCTGGAGCCAGATATCTAGAGCCTCAGTCTGTCTGTTAGCCTGATTTCTGGGTTGTTCCCAACATGATATGTCCCCGTACTAATATGCCTAAGAAGATGTCTTCACTCACATGCCTGGTGCTTGGACTTGGGTACTTAAAAAACTGAGGGCTAGCCAACCATCCCTCTTCTCTCTCTCTCTCTCTCTCTCTCTCTCTCTCTCTCTATCTCTCTCTCTGTCTCTCTCTCTGTCTCTCTCTGTCTCTCTCTCATTTTGGGGAGCATGGTGGCTTCAAGGTAGTATATGTGTAGTTATATGTATAGTTAAGAAGAAATCTGAATATTCAGATAACTGCACTTTAATTAAGGGTTTTCTTAATTTTCACTTCCATATTGTGCAATGACCACAATTACCTTCAGAGGACAGGGGAGATACAATGTACTGTGCTAATAACCAGAATAACCCAAAGGTATTCCTGTTTATTTTGGAAATTGTGCTGTTGGATGAATGAAAATAAAATGGGATTAGAGAAATTGTGACTTCTTTAGAATGGAGATTATTTGTAATTGAGTATTATTCATATTTGGTATTCATTTTAGATATATTTCCAATTACTATCTCTTTGGGCTTTCTTATTTCTGTGGAGATTCATTAAATGCAAAACTATTAAATAGAAGATTAATATCAAGATTTATTAGAAATCCTAAAAATTTTCTTTCACCTTGGTATGCATGGAAATGCCTACCACAGGCACATAAAAGGACATAAGTGAATTATCACAAATGAGAAGTAAAGCTAAATTAGTGATAGAAAAATTAAATGAGAAATTTTACAACTGTTTAAATAAACTCTAAGCTTCCTTCTAGATACATATACATCAGTTTGCCATGTGTTGTGTTGTACCTTGAAAATATACTAGACAGTTTTAAAACTAAAAAAAAAAAAATAGCATTTAAAATAAAACAGGAGGGTCCCCTGGGTGGCTCAGTCAGTTGAGCATCCGACCTCAGCTCAGGTCATGATCCCACAGTTTGTGGGTTCGAGCCCCGCATCGGGCTCTGTGCTGACAGCTCAGAGCCTGGAGACTGCTTCCGATTCTGTCTCTCTCTCTCTCTGTTTCTCTGCCCTCCCCTGCTCACACTCTGTCTGTGTCTCTGTCTCTCAAAAATAAATAAACATTTAAATTTTTTTTAATAAAATGGGATATACAATATTGAGTGTTCAGGCAAATATGAAAAGATGTGGCATGGCATTTCTTAAAAAAAAAAGTAGAATTTAGTTAAGAATAAATTTAATCTTGGGACATCTGGGTGGCTCAGTCAGTTAAGTGTCTGACTTAGGCTCAGGTCATGACCTCGTGGTTCGTGGATTCGAGCTCTGCATCGGGCTCTGTGTAGACAACTCAACCCTGGAGCCTGCTTCAGATTCTGTGTCTCCCTGTCTCTGCCCCTCACCTGCTCACATATGTCTCTCTCTCCCTCTATTCAAAAATAAATAAAGACATTTAAAAAAAAGAATTAATTTTGTCTTGCAAAATGATCAATAATATTTTCTTCTTAACTATTCCTTTGCTGATTTGGGCAAGTGTGACTAAGAATAATCTGCATAAAAAGTAGAAATTAATGTTGACGCCCAGAATAATGGGTAAAACCAAAAAAGACCCTATTCCTTCATATTAGTTGTGTGGAGATGTGCAGCTGTATCTAAAAATGTTAACCTTCATGAATGTAGGTATTTAACAAGTTACCGATGATATGCATTTTAGCCAGGATTATCCAAAAGTGTGCGTGCAGATGTGTATGTGTAGGTATAGGTGTGTTTGTACTCTCAGAAAACATAATGAACAAAATAAGTATTGAAAGAAATAGAATGAAATTACATAAGAAGAAGGTGTGATATGGGAGAAACTTAGACTGAATGATCTAGATGTGAGTATACGTATGCTCTATCACTTGCTGACATATGTTCTTAGATATGCTAACTCCCCCAGCTTTTTTTAAGTGTGTATTTAAATTCCAGTTAGTTAACATTCATTGTAATATTAGTTTCAGGCATACAATGTAGCGATTCAACACTTCCATAGAACACCAGGTGCTCATTATGACAGGTGCACTCCTTAATTCCCATCACCTGTTTCACCCGTTGCCCCCCCCCCCCCCACTGTCCTTCCCTCTGGTAACCATCAGTTTGTTCTCTATAGTTAAGAGTCTGTTTCTTGGCTTCCATCTCTCTCTCTCTCTCTCTCTCTCTCTCTCTCTCTCTCTCTCTCTTCCTCTTCCCTTTGCTCATTTGTTTTGTTTTTTAAATTCCACATGAGTGAAGTCATATGCTATTTGTCTTTCTCTGACTTATTTAGCTTAGCATAATACTCTCTAGCTTCATTGATGTTGTTGCAGATGGCAAGATTTCATTCTTTTTATGGCTGAATAATATTCCATTACACACACACACACACACACACACACACACACAGACCCCACATCTTCTTTATCCATTCATTTATCACTGGACACTTGGGCTCTTTTCATAATTTGGCTATCGTGGATGCTGCTGCTATAAGCATTGGGGTGCATGTATCCTTTTCAATTAGTATTTTTGTATTCTTTGGGTAAATACTGAGAACACCCCCCAGCCTTCAGTTTCTCTGTTTTTAAAATGGAGATAACAATCCATTACAGAGTTGTGATAAGGATTCAATGACTAAGGACACCGGAAATTTTTTTAAATCTCTGGAGCCCTTATCAAAATTTTGGTATGGAATTCGATTTAAACTTTCACCCACTATATAGAACAGTAGTGGTGTCTGTAGCAGACACTGCTGAGAAACTGAGTTTGCATTAGTATGTTAACACAAGAAACATCAGTGTATCAGTCAATTTTCTTGTTACTGAGAGTTCATAATGCTGGTTTCTATTAGGAGAATACTATTTCAATGCTGAGGGAAAAGCCTTTATTTTCTATATGTATATAGCTGTTATCTTAATAAAATTGTTATTGCGTTGGGTTATTTGCATTGATTCAGGTTGGCTAGAATTTCCATTATGTAAATTTAGACACCACACGAAATACTTTGTATGGCAATTGCTTTCTCATTGTAAAAGTTTGTCTCGTTTTAATGCCCCTCCCCAAGTTTCAATTTTTTTTTCTTTTATTAACTTTATACACTTGCAGTTTGTTACTTAAACAATAGCTGGGGTTAGAATCACATATATCAGTGACTCAGCTGGTTTTTTTGATCTGGACAAAAGATAAATCATTTAATTCTTCTAGAGACTTGGCAAATTTATTAAAGCTCAGCTTATGAAATTACTTGGCTAATATATCTCTGCAAAAAGACAATCAAGTAAGTTAATATTAAACTCAAAGACTGGAAAATTCTTTTCTCTTAGACAAAAGAGAAATAAAGATCATGATGTAATTTGTTCTTCCCAGGAACAAGGAGATATATTACCTTCAAAACCTGTTTCCAATGAATTTCTAGTTGCTTTATTTTCTTATTGAATGTATTGAATATGGCTTAGTAGAAATGATCTGCACTCACTTCTAGATGAAGGAAGGTAAAATGATTGAGAATCACAGAATTTTTAGAGAGAACTTTAGAAATCCAGTATTTCTCAGACTTATTTTAAACTTCATCAGAAGCCGTTCCTCCAATGAAATCGTATATTGGATAGCTGGAAAACAGAGGTGCTCTATCAGTGCTTCTTGAACTTTAATGGAATCACCTGAGAACATTGTTAAAATGTCGATTGTAGTCTGGAGTGGGGCCCAAGATTCTGCCTTTCTTAATTTTTTTTTCAACGTTTTTATTTATTTTTTTGGGACAGAGAGAGACAGAGCATGAACGGGGTAGGAGCAGAGAGAGAGGGAGACATAGAATCGGAAACAGGCTCCAGGTTCCGAGCCATCAGCCCAGAGCCTGACGCGGGGCTCGAACTCACGAACCGCGAGATCGTGACCTGGCTGAAGTCGTACGCTTAACCGACTGGGCCACCCAGGCGCCCCAAGATTCTGCATTTCTAACCAGCTCCCAGTGGTTGCTGCTGCTGCAGGTGGTGGACCGCAAGTGAGCAGCTAAAGCTGTAGTTGATAGGTTCTAAATTTAGCTGAACGTTGGACACACGTTAGAAATACTGATGCCATATTCCTCCCCTCTTCCATCTGGGATTCTGATTTAATTCATATGTGTGTATCCCGGGTATTAAGATTTTAAAAGCTCCCGGGGCTATTCTAACGTGCAGCCAAGTTTGAGAACAACTGCTTTAGTACAAAATGTGTGTGTGTGTGTGTGTGTGTGTGTGTGTGTGTGTGTGTGTGTGTTGGGAGAAGCAGGTGTTATAGATCGTGTTTATCTTTCCTGGAATCTCTCTCCTACACTATGATAAAAATATACCGAAAATCAGACTGTGACTAAAACTATTCAGAACTTTTTGATACAAATACGTTTAAAAATGCATTGTGAGTAGAATTTTTGTTCTGTATTTCATTTGACTTAATAATACACCGTAGGTGAACAAACAGAATAGCACCATCATTTTTTATGATTGTGAAATATGAATGTTCTATGGTTTGTTTTACTAATCCTATAATATTAGGCATTTAGGATAGTTTTTAAATATTAATGAGTAGAGTGATGAATATTACTCATCAAATATCTTAGCACACTTTTCTTATTCCCTTAGAATAGTAGAGTACCAAGGTTAGGCAGTAGAGGCAGTCCAACTTGGTGCGGAGGAGTACTTAAATCACTGATATTGTTTCAAACTGTCTGTGCATGGTGATAATAAAAGCAAACTGGTTTTTAGTCAGCTTTATTACTGTTACAAATTCTCCATACACAATGCCCCTCCTTACTGCCTGCACCCTGGGCATACTGTTCCCACCACCATGCCTTTGGAATGAGTTCTAAGCCAATGCCTCATAATTAATTTTCACAATCACTGTGTGGAAAGATAGGAGCTTTTCTAGGGTTATAGATATGTATCTGTATATTGTATGCAAAGGTTATACAATATCTCCAATAGCAAAATCTAAAAATACATACAAGAATGTTTATTTAAAACATTTGGTGTTAGTACTTTTAATATTTGACAATTTTGCAAAATTTCTATGTATTTTTTTACAAGCGAGACTAAATATTTGTTATGTCTAGAAACCATTTGTATTTCTTCTTTTGCGATTGATTGCCTAGTTATTTCCTTTGACTGTTTTTCTAATTGTGTTTATATTTTCTTATTCATATGGAAAACCAGTTTAGTCAAGCTATCTTTTGTTCTCTGTAAAATGTAAGTAATTTCTTCAAGTTTGTTTTTTGTCATCTTAATTTGTTTTTGAGGTTTTTTTTTTTTTTTTGGTGTGAAAGTTTACATTTTTCTGTAGTCTGATCCAAGCCACCTAAGTTTTTACCCAGAATTCTTAATGTATATATTTTCCTTTACTTTTTTAATTCATCTAAAATAATTTTGTTGATTAGCACTATATAGAGAAGTAATTTATTATTTTGTTCCCAAATGTTTAGTTGACAAAATAACCATTGACTGCTTTATTCATCCATTACCCAGTAAGCTGATATCGTGCTTTATTACGGAACACATTAAAATATACATGTGTATGTTTCTGAATTATCTCTTCTGTTCTCTTTTTTCATCAATTTCTTGTACCAGTATTATGTTTAATTTCTTTTAGCTTTAGAATACCCTTTAATATTTAGCAACAAAATTCATCTTTTCAGATAACCTTGTCCCCTGTGATCATTTTTTCAGAAAAATGTGGAATACTTTTTTCAGTTTAAATAATACCATTTTGTGACTTTTATTTATAATCACTACATTTTTAAAGTAGTATGCGTGGACATTGGCAACTGTGTAGCCAAAGTCTTTCCAACCAGTAACATTTTATACATTTCATTTATTTAAGAATTATTTTCTGATATTCAGGAGAATTAATTTTGTTTTTTTACATTTATGCTTATGTATTCTTAATTATATATATGTAAGATTGTATATGTTTATATATGTGGATTTGATATTTGTGTGTGTGTGTGTGTGTGTGTGTGTGTGTGTGTGTGTCTGTATCTGTGTCTGTGTCTGTGTGAGGTGTTGCTGTCTGGTATATGATAGCCTTCTAAAAAACATCAGGAAACCACACCTCTCTTGTTTTCATTTCCCTGGAGCTATCTAATAACCCTAGTCCCAAACTCTATATAAAACATAGAAGAATAAAAATCAAATCATTTTTTTTTTAATTTTTTTTTTCAACGTTTATTTATTTTTTGGGACAGAGAGAGACAGAGCATGAACGGGGGAGGGGCAGAGAGAGAGGGAGACACAGAATCGGAAACAGGCTCCAGGCTCTGAGCCATCAGCCCGGAGCCCGACGCGGGGCTCGAACTCCCGGACCGCGAGATCGTGACCTGGCTGAAGTCGGACGCCTAACCGACTGCGCCACCCAGGCGCCCCCAAAAAATCAAATCATTTTAAGAACAAAATATATACATGCCATAGAGATGAGGAAATTGAAATCCGGAGATGCTGTCTTGCTTAAAATCATAACATTAATGAGTATCAAAACTAGGAATAGGGGTGCCTGGCTATCTCAAAAAAGCATGTGACTCTTGATCTCGAGGGTCATGAGTTCGAGCCTCACATTGGGCATAGAGATTACTTAAGTAAGCAAAACTTAAAGGAAACAAAAAACTAAGAATAGAATTAAAGTCAATGGACTGCATCATACTAACTGCAAAGAACTTGCAATCTAGTTGCAAACAAAATGAACACAAATGAAAGATTCAGGCAAAACCCTACAACAGCATGAAAGATAACTAGATATAATAGGAATTCAGAATCACTGAACTTAAAAATGTATATCAAGATATTAGTTATCATTTACTAAGTCAATGTATTTGTCCACAGTTCATTATAATAGTAAGCAGAACTGTGAGGGTGTGCTCGGTCAGTTCTGTTTTGTGACAAACCACCAAGGTCAATTTTTATCAACAAAGGAGTGAAATAGATCTGTCTAATAGCCAGTTTAATGTGCTCTATTTTATTCAGCTGTGCTTGGGAATACAAATACAAACCTGGAGGGATCTCCTGGAAACTCTTCCATCCTAGCAGTCTGTGAACAATATAAAAGGACCTTGAAACACGTATTCAATAATTTTATATTAAAGAGAGATAATTTCACTGTATTTTTTTTTAGTCCATTTCTCTGTGTGTGTCCGGACACACACAGATCACTGCCACCACCACACATGGCCACCAATTGCATATTCAGGATCATTAAATGTTGAGTTTTGTATCTTGCATTGTATTTTCATAACATTCATTTTTTGTTGTTATTTTTTAATATATTTATACTTACTGTTCATAGCTTCTTATTTGTTACATTCACCTTTTTATATACAATTTTTTTAGAATTTAAAAAATTATAGAATATTGGTTTTACTTGTTTGGATGACTTAGCTCATCATTTTTAGTGCTAACAATAATTTTATTCAAGAATAAAAATAAATTTTTATCCCAAAATAAATAGGAGGAGGGTCTACATTTTCCAGGTTCACATTTTCCCTCCACCAAAGTCAACAAAAAAGTGGAAAAAATATATGAAGCAATCATTTTTAGCAATTAAACCAGAGTCACAAGCAAGCAAGAAAGAAGAAAGAAAGAAAGAAAGAAAGAAAGAAAGAAAGCCAAAGTCAGCATAGAACTGTGATTTCCAGTCCTATGGAAAGGAATCCCAAGAAGAACCTAGCAGGCTAGCTGAGATGAGGGAATGGATACCAAAGTCTGGGGAGGCCAAGATGGCTAAAATTTGGGGCAAAATGGTTGAAAGGAGGGGGATACATGGAGAAAGAGCTCTAGAAGCCCACAGAGGGTTCTTCTATCTTTGGCTGTACACCAGGCTATGCATGAATAGGGTAAAACTTGGCATAGCCAAGAAAAAAAAGAATTATGGGGACGAAAAAGTTACCAGGGAACTGTAAGTCAAATTTCAAGAGCTTACTCAGAGCTATTTGCCTGAGTTTCTGTGCATCAGAGTAAATACATCTTGATGAAAACCAGATATGGAATGGGGATTCCAGAAGTACCATCCCTTCGTAGTGGGGCTAAAATAGTCCTGTAGGAAAGGCGATTATGACTCATCTTTTAAAAGATTAAAAAAAGATTTTAAAGATTAAAAAATTAATTAAATTAAATTAAATTAATTAAATTAATTAAAAAGATTAAAAAAAGATTTTAAAGGATTAAGCTGATTCATAAGTAACTTAATTGCCTACAAGAATGAACTCAAAAAATAAATATACAGCAATATGTAGCATTAAAATCCATTAAAAATTTATTAATGTGTGAAGAAACAGGGAATTGTGATCCATAACCAGTAGAAAAATCTGTCAATAGAAACACAAGTGACAGAAATGATAAAATTATTTGAGCTATAAAACATGCTCAATATATCAGAATTTATAGAAAAATATAAAGCAAAAGAAAATTCTAAAAATGAAAACATTAAATTTCTGAAATGAAATTTTACTAGATTGGTTTAATAGATGATCAGACATTGAATTAAATATAAGAACAATATAAGAATAAAATGTCAGTAAACTTGAATAAATAATACAGAATTATATAAAATGCAGCACAGAGAAAAATATTCAGATATCTATGGGAGTATATCAAGCACTTTAACGTACGAATAATTGGTGTCCCAGGAGGAGAAAGTGCAGAAAAAAATATTTGAAAAATAGTGGTTGAGTTTTTTCCAAATTTGAAAAAATTAGAAGCTCATAGGTCCAAAAGTTTAATGAACTTGAAGTAGGATATTAACAAGAAAGACTTCACCAAGCACATCATTATTAAATTTCTGAAAACCTAGGAAAAACAAAATTTTAATGATACCTACATAGGTACAAAAATAGTTACATAGACCTTTCATCAGAAACTGAGAGCCAAAAGACAAAAGAGTGACAACTTTAAAATGCTGAACAGTAGGAAAGAAAATCTGTCAATGCAGCATTCTATGCCAACAAAATTATCTTTCAAAAATTAAGGTAAAAATAGAGATTTTCTTTTTAGGCAAAAAATTATGAGAGAAGAAAATTATTTTAGATCTAAGCCAAGAAGTGAAAAATATTTGAAAATGATAAATGCAAGTTAAAAAATTGTCTCATGTGTTTTTTTTTTATTTTTTAACATTTATTTATTTTTTGAGAGATGAGAGAGAGAGAGGGAGAGTGAGAGAGTGAGAGAGTGAGTGAGGGGCAGAGAGAGAGGGAGATACAGAATCCAAAGCAGGCTCCAGGCTCCGAGCTGTCAGCACAGAGTCCAATGCAGGGGCTTGAATTCATGAACTGTGAGATCATGACCTGAGCTGCTTACGTCAGATGCTTAACCAACTGAGCCACCCAGGTGCCCCCAAAATTGTCTCATCTTTTAATTTTACACGAAGGTGCTTGACCATTCAAAGCAAACATGGAACATTATGGAGTTCATAATATGCGCCAAAATAAAACAAAGACACAAAAGGAAAGTGGAATATGAGAATATAAGTTTCTTAAAAATAAATTGGTATAACATAATTGAAAGTAGACTGTAATAATTAAAAATGGATATTATAAACCCTAGAGAAATCAACAGGAAATAAAAGGCATCAGGAAATAAGTCATAAGTCTCTACAACATGAAGTCATTAAAACTTCACAACTTAAAAAATTCTAGGGAACAGAAAAAAGGAATAAATACCACATGAGACCATTAGGATCCAAAGACCAAGATGATAGTTTTAAATCAATGATATCAATAATTACATTAAATGTAAATGATCTGAACACTCCATTAAAAAATGGATGAACAGGGGCGCCTGGGTGGCGCAGTCGGTTAAGCGTCCGACTTCAGCCAGGTCAAGATCTCGCGGTCCGTGAGTTCGAGCCCCGCGTCGGGCTCTGGGCTGATGGCTCAGAGCCTGGAGCCTGTTTCCGATTCTGTGTCTCCGTCTCTCTCTGCCCCTCCCCTGTTCATGCTCTGTCTCTCTCTGTCCCCAAAATAAATAAACGTTGAAAAAAAAATTTATAAAAAAAAAATGGATGAACAAATTGGATTAAAAAGAAAAACTGAACTGTGTGCTTTCTACAAGAAAAAAGAAGTACAAATAAAGACACAGGTAACTGAAAGAAAAAGTGGAGAAATATATTCCATAGAATTACCAGTCTTTATAAGAAAGCTGGCATGGCTATATTAATATCAGACAAAGTAGACATCAAGATAATGAATATTACCAATATAATGAATATTAAGATAATCATTTCTTAATGATAAAGGGGTGAATCATCGAGCAGACATGAGTCTAAAATGTGTATGTATTTTCTAGCACAGCTTGAAAATACATTAAACAAAAATTGACCTAAGTGAAAAGAAGAAATAGATATGATAAATCCATAGCTTTGGTTGGTGATTTCAGTATTCCTCTCTTGATGTTCATAGGACAAGAAATAGAAATTTAAAAGGCACAACAAAAAATTAAACATACATTCAATTTAATTTGATTCAGTTCACACGTATACAGCATTCTTACCCAACAACTGCAGAATGTGCACAAAAAGAAGATCACATTAAATCCAAAATAAATAAAAGCAAAGGAATAAGAGAAAGCAATCAGTAGGCCCTGAGGGGTTTTACAAAACTAGAATAGAAATACCTGCTCATTGAAGACACCTGAGGTTGTACACCCACTAACATACTAGAAACTTGCAGAGGCCAAAGATCTTAATCAAGAAAATTTTTTCAGGCAAGAACCATGTTATTTTTACCTTTCAGTCTCTGACAACACCTGGAATGGAGCTGTGTACCTAGTGGCAGGTCAGTAATATCTGTTAAATTGAATTGCTTTGCATCATTTTACATGTTTTACTAATGCCATCCCTGAATCCATCAATTTTTGAAACACACTATTGGAACTTCTGCTGTTTTAAGAATTAAAAAGTCAAATAGTATGTGCTATCAAAACCAGTAAGCTTAGAGTAAACTTTACAACTTCAGATATTAGACTTTCTAGAAATGTTCCATCAGCTCTATGTGTGCCAAAAATTACTTAAAATACACACAGGCAAAAATCAACTCTATGACCATGGAGGCTCACCATTGAAGTTGCCATGACCAATTCTCACCTTTATGGGAAAAAGACTTCAGTGAAGGGTGGTTGACAGGGAGTTAATCAATAGCTTCTTATTTGTGATCTGAAAGGAGGCCGCTATTTGAAGTGGACTTGGTTCATTTATCTTCTCATCGCCGTTACTCCAGTGAAAAATGATGAGTTATTTTGGTGTTCTTTAAGTACAAGTTCATGTAGTTTTGTCTGTTGGGGAACATGGAGAAGTCAGATAGAGTTAGTAAGTGGGAGGAGAGCGCGAGAGAGGCTTGAGTTTGAGACATTTTCCTTCTGGCAATGAGGTCTTTGGTAAATGACACTTGTATATCTGGGGAATTTCAAAGTTCATTCATGGTTCCTCAGTTTAATTTAATTCATTTCCTGAATTAGAGACTTTTCCAATTTTGAAACTAATTTTGCTCCTTTGTCATACAGTTACATAGATCTCCGGTCTTTTCCTCAACATTCACTGGACCTCTAACAACTTGTTCAGTTTCTGTCTTCTTTTGTTTGTTTGTTTTCTTCTAGATTCTGAATTTCTTGAAGGCAGAGGTCATGCTATTTTCCTAGCTGCTGTATCCCCAGAGCCTCTTCCAGTATCTGATACATAGTATGTAGTCATTAAATGTTGAGTGGTTAAATGAATCATTAGGATTAAATAAGAATATAGTAGATTACTTAGGTGAGCTCTATCTTGGAGATCTTCTTTTCATCTGTAAATCTGACTTTGGCCTTTGTTGGTCTGTCTTTATAATGTTGGGTTTTTAAATATATTTTGCAGACCAAGAGTTGGGAGTATTAGTAGCAGTTATTTAGTTCTGTGTTATATAAATCTTAAAAGTAACAAAAACTATTTTTTTCAAATGTCTATGGTATAGCAGTCACATACAAGTAGTTATAATAAATAAATTTGTAATACATACAATTTTTACATTTAACTTTTGTCTACATTATAAATTACTGTCAAAGCTAGCCGTTCTAAAACTTGAAACATCTTTCTCATATTCACAGCACTAGCACTGATAGAACAAGAATAATCTTGTGTAAAGCAAACTCTCCAGGCAATTATAATGTATTAAGCTTTTACTAAACCCGTTTATAAATTCTTTAAAACAGGATTTTAAGCACAGATTTTCAAATCTCTGATCCCATCGAAGAATAAATAATTTTTTGGCAATCATGGAGAGATTAGCTTTAAAAATATCTTATTTCAGGGTTTCTGCAACATTTTTAAATTTATTCTGAACACTTCCATAGTAACACCCTGTGTGAGTTTACACTAGATTCTTTTCAGGCTAGAAAAATCTTGGGAACAGAAAATATTCTGTGGTTTAGGAATACGAAAGAGTTTCACAGTGTTGGCTTTTAGTTCTTGGGTAACTAATTTTACATATTAAATGCCTGGGCTCTCCCTGCTACCGTGGCTGCATGGGATATGTCTCTAGACCTTGCACTCCGCTTCTCAAAAGGGCAGTGGGGGAATTCATTCACCAGACAGGATTGAAGTGTTCCCCACTTTACTTAACATATGTCTTCAGAGTCTCCAAGTGCCCCAAATTTTACTGACAAATCTGGCAATAAAATTTTAATTATGAAGGAAGAAAACTAATTTTTATTAATACTATGTGCTGGACCCTGTGTTACACATACTCAAATAGGTATTCCTTCTGATGTTTACAACTATAATATAGGTGTAAATGCACCTTTTCAGGACAATATGAGGCTCAGAAAGATTTGTAACTTCCCTCTACAGTTCATAATCTTAGAAAAGTATCCAGTCCTCTTTTATCTTACTCCAAAAACACATTTTTTCCCTATACAACCTTCTTTATACAGCCTCAGAAATTATGCAGAAGAAGTTGATAAACTCTTGCGTTGTTTTACTGAAAAGGATCGTAAATGACTACATTAAAGATTTAGGAAATTTCCTAACCAGTATCCTTTTAAACATTAGCTGCTTAAGAAGGTTGTGGAGTCTCTTCTCTGAGGACCTTTCTTTGCAACTTAAGCAAAAGATATTCTCCTTTCTGTTCTCATTGCTTAATAAGAGAAAGTCATGAGCTTTGAGGATTAAAAAAATTTTTTTAATGTTTATTACTTCTTTTTTTTATTTAAATTTTTAATTTACATTCAAATTAGCATATAGTGCAACAATGATTTCAGGAGTGGATTCCTCAATGCCACCTACCCACTTAGCCCATCCCCCCTCCCACAACCCCTCTAGTAACCCTCTGTTTGTTCTCTACACTTAAGAGTCTCCCATGTTCTGTCCCCCTCCATGTCCCTATATTATCTTTGCTTCCCTTCCCTTATGTTCGTCTGTTCTGTGTATTAAAGTCCTCATATGAGTGAAGTCATATGATATTTGTCCTTCTCTGATGGACCAACTTCGCCTAGCATAATACCGTCTAGTTTCATCCACGTTGTTGCAAATGGCAAGATTTCATTCTTTTTGATTGCCGAGTAATACTGCATTGTACATATATACCACTTCTTCTGTATCCATTCCTCCACTGATGGACATTTGGGCTCTTTCCATACTTTCACTATTGTTGATAGTGCTGCTATAAACCTTGGGGTGCATGTGTCCCTTGGAAACAGCATACCTGTATCACTTGGATAAATACCTAGTAGTGCCATTCTAGGTCGTAGGGTAGTTCTATTTTTAATTTTTTGAGGAACCTCCATACTGTTTTCCAGAGTGACTGCACCAGCTTGCATTCCCACCAGTAATGCAAAAGAGATCCTCTTTCTCTGCATCCTCGCCAAAATCTGTTGTTGCCCAAGTTATTAATATTAGCCATTCTGACAGGTGTGAGGTGGTATCTCATTGTGATTTTGATTTGTATTTCCCTGATGATGAGTGATGTGGAGCATATTTTCATGTGTCTATTGGCCATCAGGATGTCTTCTTTGGAAAATTGTCTATTCATGTCTTTTGCCCATTTCTTCACTGGATTATTATTATTATTATTATTATTATTATTATTATTATTTTGGGTGTTGAGATTGATAAGTTCTTTGTAGATTTTGGATACTAACCCTTTATCTGATATGTCATTTGCAAATAAATATCTTCTCCCATTCTGTAGGCTGCCTTTTAGTTTTGCTGATTGTTTCCGTCACTGTGCAGAAGCTTCTTATTTTAATGAGGTCCCAATAGTTCATTTTTGCCTTTGTTTCCCTTGCCTCTGGAGACGTGTTGAGTAAGAAGTTGCTGCAGCCAAGATCAAAAAAGGTTTTGCCTGCTTTCTCCTTCAGGATTTTGATGGCTTCCTGTCTTTCATTGAGGTCTTTCATCCATTTTGAGTTTATTTTTGTGTATGGTGGAAGAAAGTGATGCAGGTTCATTCTTCTGCATGTTGCTGTCCAGTTTTCGCAGCACAACTTGCTGAAGAGACTGTCTTTATTCCATTGAATATTATTTCCTGTCAAAGATTAGTTGGCCATACATTTGTAGGTCCATGTCTGGGTTCTCTATTCTGTTCCATCTATCTGGATATCTGTTCTTGTGCCAGTACCATACTGTCTTGATGATTACAGCTTTGTAGTATAGCTTGAAGTCCAGGATTGTGATGCCTCCTGCTTTGGTTTTCTTTTTAAAGATCACTTTAGCTATTCTGGGTCTTATCTGGTTCCATACAAATTTTAGGATTATTTGTTCTAGGTCTGTGAAGAATGCTGGTGTTATTTTGATAGGGATTGCATTGAATAAGTAGATTGCTTTGGGTAGTATTGACATTTTAACAGTATTTACTCTTCCTATTCAGGAGCATGGAATCTTTGTCCATTTTTTTTTGTCTTCCTCAATTTATTTCATAAGCTTTCTACAGTTTTCAATGTATAGATTTTTCACCACTTTAGATCTATTTCTAGGTATTTTATGGTTTTTGGTGCAATTTTAAATGGGATTGATTCCTTGATTTGTCTTTATGTTGCTTCATTGTTGGTGTATAGGAATGCAACCAATTTCTGTGCATTGATTTTATATCCTGCAACTTTGCTGAATTCATGAATCAGTTCTAGCAGTTTTTTGGTGGAATCTTTTGGGTTTTCCATATAGTGTATCATGTCATCTGCGAAGAGTGAAAGTTTGACCTCCTCCTGACCAATTTGGATGCCTTTTATTTCTTTGTGTTGTCTGATTTCAGAGGCTAAGACTTCCAATACTATGTTGAATAACTGGTGAGAGTGGACATCCCTGTCTTGTTCCTCAGGACCTTAGGGGGAAAGCTCTCAGTTTTTCCCCATTGAGGATGATATTAGCATTCGGTCTTTCATATATGGCTTTTATGATTTTGAGGTATGATCCTTCTATCCCTACTTTCTTAAGGGTTTTTATCAAGAAAGGATGCTGTATTTTGTCAAATGCTTTCTCTGCATCTATTGAGAGTATTATATATTTCTTGTCCTTTCTTTTATTGATGTGATGAATCACATTGATTGTTTTGTGGATATTGAACCAGCCCTGCATCCTAGGTATAAATCCCACTAGGTCGTGGTGAATAATTTTTTTAATGTTTAAAAATTTTAATAATTTTTTAATGGATCTGGTTGGCTAATATCTTGTTGAGGGATTTTGCATCCATATTCATCAGAGAAATTGGTCTGTAGTTCTCCTTTTTAGTGGGGTCTCTGTCTGGTTTTGGAATCAAGGTAATGTTGGCTTCACAGAAAGAGTTTGGAAGTTTTCCTTCCATTTCTATTTTATGGAATAGCTTCACGAGAATAGGTGTTAACTCTTCCTTAAATGTTTGGTAGAATTACCCCGGAAAGCCATCTGGCCCTGGCCTCTTGTTTTTTGGGAGATTTTTGATTACTAATTTGATTTCCTTACTGGTTATGGGTCTGTTCAAATATTCTATTTCTTCCTGTTTCAGTTTTGATAGTGTATATGTTCTTAGGAATTTGTCCATTTCTTCCAGATTGCCCATTTTATTGGCATAGAATTGCTCATAATATTCTCTTATTATTATTTCTGCTATGTTGGTTGTGATCTCTCCTCTTTCATTCTTGATTTAATTATTTGAGTCCTTTCCTTTTTCTTTTTGATCAAACTGGCTTGTGTTTAATCAATTTTGTTAATTCTTTCAAAAAACCAGCTTCTGGGGGCGCCTGGGTGGCGCAGTCGGTTAAGCATCCGACTTCAGCCAGGTCACGACCTCTCGGTCCGTGAGTTCGAGCCCCGCGTCGGGCTCTGGGCTGATGGCTCAGAGCCTGGAGCCTGTTTCCGATTCTGTGTCTCCCTCTCTCTCTGCCCCTCCCCCGTTCGTGCTCTGTCTCTCTCTGTCCCAAAAATAAAGAAACGTTGAAAAAAAAATTAAAAAAAAAAAAAACAGCTTCTGGTTTCATTGATCTGTTCTACTATTTTTTTTGTTGTTTTTGTTGTTTGTTTCAGTAGCATTAATTTCTGCTCTCATCTTCATTATTTCCTGTCTTCTGCTGGTTTGGGGTTTTATTTGCTGTTCTTTTTCCAGCTCTTTAAGGCATAAGGTTAGGTTGTGTATCTGAGGTCTTTCTTCCTTCTTTAGGAAGGCCTGGATTGCTATATACTTTCCTCTTATGACTGCCTTTGCTGCATCCCAGAGGTTTTGGGTTGTGGTGTTATCATTTTCACTGGCTTCCATGAACTTTTTAATTTCCTCTTTAACTCTTGGTTAACCCTTTCATTCTTTAGTAGGATGTTAGTCACTAAGTTGTCTTTCCAAATTTTGTCATGTGGTTGATTTCGAGTTTCATAGCGTTGTGGTCTGAAAATATACACGGTATGATCTCGATCTTTTTGTACTTGTTGAGGGCTGATTTGTGTCCCAGCATGTGATATATTTTGCAGAACATTCCATGAGCACTGGAGAGGAATGTATATTCTGCTGCTTTAGGATGAAATGTTCTGAATATATCTGTTAAGTCCATCTGGTGCAGTGTGTCATTAAAAGCCATTGTTTCCTTGTTGATTTTCTGTCTGTCTATTGCTGTAAATGGGGTGTTGAAGTCCCCTACTATTATGGTATTATTATAAATAGTTTCTGTTTGTGATTAATTGATTTATATATTTGGGTTCTCCCATGTTTGGAGCATAAATGTTTACTATTTTTAGATCTTCTTGGTGGATAGACCCCTTAATTCTGATATAATGCTCTTCTTCATCTCTTGTTACAGTCTTTATTTTAAAATCTAGATTGTCTGATATAAGTATGGCTACTCTGGCTTTCTTTTAGCGACCATTAGCATGACAGATGATTCTCCATTGCTTTACTTTCAATCTGAAGGTTTCTTTAGGTCTACAGTGGGTCTCTTGTAAACAGCATATAGATGGATCTTGTTTTCTTATATATTCTGTTACCCTGTGTCTTTTGATGGGATCATTTAGTCCATTGATGTTTAGAGTGAGTACTGAAAGATATGAATTTATTGCCATTGTGTTGCCTGTAGAGTTGAAGTGTCTGGTGGTGTTCTCCGACAGTTGTGAGATGATATCTCATTGTGGTTTTCATTTGTATTTCCCTGATGATGAGTGATATTGAGCATTTTTTCATGTGTCAGTTGGCCATCTGGATGTCTTCTTTGGAGAAGTGTCTATTTACATCTTTTTCCCATTTCTTCACTGGATTATTTGTTTTTTGGGTGTTGAGTTTGATAAGTTCTTTACAGACTTTGAATACCAACCCTTTATCTGATATGCTGTTTACAAATATCTTCTTCCATTCAATCGGTTGCCTTTTAGTTTTGCTGATTGTTTCCTTCAGTGTGCAGAAGCTTTTTATTTTAGTGAGCTCCCAATAGTTCATTTTTGCCTTTGTTTCCCTTGCCTCCGGAGACGTGTTGAGTAAGAAGTTGCTTCAGCCAAGATCAAAAAAGGTTTTGCCTGCTTTCTCCTTGAGGATTTTGATGGCTTCCTGTCTTACATTGAGGTCTTTCATACATTTTGAGTTTATTTTTGTGTATGGTGGAAGGAAGTGGTCCAGGTTCATTCTTCTGCATGTCGCTGTCCAGTTTTGTCAACACCACTTGCTGAAGAAACTGTCTTTATTCCATTGAATATTCTTTCCTGCTTTGTCAAAGATAAGTTGGCCATATGTTTGTGGCCATACTTATGTCTCCCTTCTCTATTCTGTTCCATTGATCTGAGTGTCTTTTTTTGTGCCATGTTTATTATTTATTCTTGAGAGAGAAAGACGGAGCATGAGCAGGGGAGGGACAGAGAGAGAGGGTGACACAGAATCCCGAGCAGGATCCAGGCTCTGAGCTTTCATCACAGAAACCAAAGTGGGGCTCAAACCCACAAACCGTGGGATCATGACCTGAGTCAAAGTCTGACATCTAACCAACTGAGCCACCCAGGTGCCCCGAGGACTTTTTTTAAAGCAATGCTATGTTTTTCCACCCTTGTTCATAGCTTTCTCCTTTGCTTCTTGTCACAATAAGAATCTGCTTGTGAGAGAGCTGCTCTAGATGTGTAGACTACAATTTTGAGACTGTTTCTCTGTGCACACAACGGATGTAGAGGGGCCATCTAGGCTTCCCCAGAACCATGCAGAACCTACCTGAGATCAGAATCATCCTTATTCTCAGTCACTAAAATATTATTTCCTCCTTTTTAATATACCATCTTGTATTCCCATTTCAATGTCACTGAAATCACAGTAGTTACCATGAGAGGCACCCTTTAAGTTTAGCTCATCTGACAACAGGACTTCTCAGCCAATAAGAGTACATTGAAGTTAAGGTAAGTTAATTATGGTAGCAGATCTTCACTACAGTTTTGCCTGAACATAATGTATTAGTTCAGTCATGTTTGCTTCTCTTAAATGTAAATACTACACAAAAGCTGCTTTGAAGGTTGAAATTACATTAGGAAGTTTAATCAGCAGGTGTCGTATTTTAGGCCATTACCCTCTGATTAAATAGTAGTTGTCTGTGTTGTGACATGAAATTTATAACATTTTTGGCAAAATTGGAAACATATTGAATGAGTTGAACAGATTTGATGAGTTGAAGGTGATCAGTAACTTCTCAGACAAGTCCACTGAAATACTCAAATAACTCTGAGAATGAGAAACACTCCTCCCTAGGAGGTATAATACATTTTACAATGTTCTGAAATTCTGTGGCCTTCAGATTAGCAGTCTGTAATTTCCAGCCAGGCATTAAGTGATGTACACTTGGTGTGGACTATCATCTGCTAATTAATGCATT
Source organism: Herpailurus yagouaroundi (assembly GCF_014898765.1). Lineage (NCBI taxonomy): Eukaryota > Metazoa > Chordata > Mammalia > Carnivora > Felidae > Herpailurus > Herpailurus yagouaroundi. The sequence continues at coordinate 46,625,372 of NW_024412405.1, read as the reverse complement.
AGTGCCCTCTCTTTTGCCACCATCTGAAGGGATTTCCCATTATGCTCTCATTAGCTCCAGTTCTGACTTCACGATATATTTTATGGAGCAAAGACTGTAGCAGCGTAAAATTGCATTTTAATTTCAAAAATGTGTTGGCCTTACTTGGTATATATAAATGATATTATTGTAAATAGTAAAAAGTGTATATCTGTAATATTTTTAAAATATCAAATTAGTTTGCCTTCATCCCCGCTGTTTAATTAATAGTCAAATAGTTGATAGTGGCCAAGATAACCTTAAAGAGTTCCCTCCCCTCAGTTTGCCTAAACTTTGGACAGGTTTCTTTCTAACCTCCCTTTCATTGGAGCATTTACTTTGGAAAACTACAACTTGTAAATTCTTTCTCTGCCCCTTTGAGATATAAATCTTCTACAATCCAGGAATGCCTTTCTCAGGGACCTGGGAGCAGTCCTTTGCACATGTGACCATTAGGAAAAATAGTGCCCCTGTCTTTCATTCTCTGTGGAAAGGTAGGAGCCTAACTCACTAAGTGCCAATCAGCAAGTACAGATGGCATAATCACATGTGACTCCTAATGTCCTCTAGTACTTTTTTGCTAGCTCACCCCAGTGCTTCAAAACCCTTCTGTCTTGCAATGCCTGGGTGGCTCAGTTGATTAAGTATTGGACTTTGGGTCAGCTCATGATCTCATGAGTTTGAGTCCTGCCTTGGGCTCTGTGCTGACAGCTTAGAACGTGGATCCTGCTAAGGATTCTGTTTCCATCTCTCTCTGCCCCTCCCCTCCTCATGTTCTGTCTCTCTCTGTCTCAAAAATAAATAAAACATTAAAAAATTAAACATTTATGCCTTTTCTTTCAATGGAGTTGCATTCATTCTCTGTCTATTATAATAGTCAGTTTCCTCTACTGCAATAATATCGAATAAAGTCTTCCTTGCTTTTTTAACTGGTCTGATGTAATTTTTCTCCTACCATATATATATGTATATACATGTATATATGTGATATATATACATACCATGTATATATGTGAGATATATATATATATATATATATATATATATATATATATATATATACATATATATATCACAAAGCCCTTAGGAAGTGTCAGGCATATTTCTAAGAGCCTTCATATGTTAATTAAGTTAAACTTATGAAAACCCTATGAGATAGGCACCATGATCATTATCCCCACTTCATTTCATCACATTGAGGTGAAGAAATTTTCTCAGGGGAGAGTGGGAAGGAAACAAAGACTTATTTTGTCCCTCACCTACTCTTAGTCCCTAGAGACAGTCAGTCCTAAAGGTCTAGTCATTCTTTTCTCTTTCAACTAATGCCGTCTATTAATTTTTTGCAGATTCTGTCATTCCTTCACTTGGTCAATATATACGTATTGACTTACTCTGTGTAGCAGGGTTGGGATAAGATATCAGATAAGACAGACATGTTTCCTTATCTCATAGAACTTATTAAGGACAAGGACAAGGACAAGTAAGCAGGCAATCTGAGTGCCTTTTGAGAAGGTATAAGTGCAGTTCTGCAGCATGTAGTCTGGGCATCAACATATACTCAGTGAGTCTAGGAGATCCTTCCAGGGGAAGTGACCGCTGAGCTGAGAGAAGAAGGAGATGGGGTAAGTATTCTAAGCTGAGAAAATGTCATATTCAAAGAAAATATCACATTCAGTGCCTACAGGCAAGAGAAAATTGGGGATATAAAGGGAATTAAAACAATAATATATTACTAAAACAGATTATAGGTACAGAGAACTGAGGACAGTGACAAAGGAGAGAGGAAAGGTGCCACAGTAAGTGAAGATACTTTTATGACAGAAAATGTAAAGTCATAGTAGGAATTTGTGGCTTGAGTATTGGAGCAATAGGGAGAGATTTAAACAATTTTTTTGTGAGGAGATCAAGAGCATATTTGTAATGTTTGAAAACTCTGTGTAAGTATAGGTAAGTGAAAATATATATGTATATAAATTATATATGAGAATAAAATTATGCACACTGTTGTGTAATAGCTAAATTCTTTCTTTGAGAAAAGAACGTTCAGAAAATTTAAAAAATCTATTTTAAATGAATCTCTTAAAATTTTGTTTTACACATTGGCTATATCTTTGCAAAGAATATTAGGCTTAAGATTACAAAGGCATCTTGTTAAATAATGCCTGGGCAAATGTGCATCTAGTCACTGGCTCAGATCATTCCTAGTATATACAGTTGCCTATTACCTTTTGCAATCCAGGTAGTTAATGCTACAATGAACTCCAAGCCTGTGTGTCTATTTTTACAGTACTTTCTCAAAACAAGGGCTTTTGGCAAACAAAGTGTTCTGTTCATGTTAAAATAGGCCATAAAGTGAAACAGTACTGTTTTACATTTTGCTATCATTTTCCATTTGCTTCTAATTATCTTGCTATTGAATAAACACTTTTACAGTTTTTTTCATAGATACGGTAGAGTTGCTTTGGATCTAGTCAGTTTAAATAATTTTGTGTATCACAGAATGTCTCAAAACATCTTTAACATTCTAAATGGTTTCCATTTGGCTACATCCCAGCTAGAGCTGAAGTGGAAAAAAAAAAACAGGGGGTGTGAAGGTATAATATCCTTTTGTTTGTATTTTATTAGATTGCAGTTTGCCTAATCCTCTTTATGCTAGTTTTCGTTTGATGTAAATGAAATTGGCTGAGTGACATAGCGCTGAACGGAAGGGTTAGGAATGAAAGCTCTGATGCCAAATCAACTATAGTATTTTTAATCAGAGTTAATTGATGCCAGCTGTGTGGTCTGTGTGCGATTTTGCATTTATGGGTGAAGAAAGGTGTGGTTGCTGTTATTTCAATTTAGAAGCTGGAAGTCCTTGCCAGTTATTATGAATCTATGGATAGGGGCATGCTTGATGTTTATTGCACAAAGACTTCAGTGGTTCAAGTGGTACAGTGTAATTTGGATTATTAGCATGAGACATTTTGTTTCTTTCATAATTGCATGGGAGCAAATAACAGACCTGCTATATAGTTTTATGACTGACTTTAGGAAAATATAATAGGTCTCTTTGATGATGTTATTTATTAATGTGTTGCACCATCAGATCTAAACCATTCTGAAAAGTCCAAATCTGTAATTACCTCTTCATTAATTTTTTTTCTGAAGATTAGTAATTTAACTCATTCCAATTTAAATTGGCATTAATTGGGGCTGACCACAAAATAGTACTTTAAAACTCAGACACACACATCCAGTACACTCACGTGTATACATACAGTGTACTCATGCGCTCAATACTCATTCACATGGACATACACACATATATTCACACCCAAGAGAATTCCAAAATCAGTTTAAATATATTATAATGGTTGTGAAAGTCGTTTGATGACATATTCAAAATAGATTTTTAACTGTTGGCTTTGATTTGCCTCACAGAAATGACAGTTCTAAATTTTCTCTTGTCTTTCACAAGAAAATGGGTCACACATCCTATAAGCATTATTATTTACATTGTATCGAGACTACTTTTATATGATAAATCCATATGTGAACTGATTTAAACATATTGTCTCATAGACCACATGCTGCAACACTAATGGATTCACCATTTAGTAAACACCTACTTGAAACCTTTTGGCAAGTAATAATGTTTAAAAGGGGATATACTCATCTTAGGCTAATTAAATTAATCAAATCTGTACATAATTCTAATGGTTAGAATATATATTTTTAATATTGAGCCATAAGTCTTGGACTTGTGGCTATTAAACGGTTCTACCCCCTTCATTTTTCTGCTTAAAAACAAAAATGAAATATACTTTTAGCACCTGAGAAGGTGGTGAAGAAATTAGTTCTCTATTGGGAGCATGAGACCAAACTTAGATATTCAGGGATTTCTCCTATTCCTTTCTAATTCCAATTTAGAGAGCAAATAGCAGAAAAGATCGAGGCTATTTTGTGGGTATGTAAAGTATCACCCTTGATTATTTGAACTTAGCTTTCCACCAATATTTTTACCTTTCCAGCAATTACTTTTTTACAGTAAAATACACTAAAAAGAGTCTATTCATTAAAAAATTAGGTTAGAAGTTCATGAAAATAAAGACATGATTTTTTTTCTCTAGCCATCTTCCCACAAAAAAACAAAAACCAACAAACAGAACAACAACAAAAACCTGTCTGGTACTTATTCATTTTCAGAGAGACTTAAATTAACTAGTTGTTAAAGTCTGAAGATACTTTAGGTTACAAATGTTTCTGAAATGCCTGTTTAGTGTGCCCAAATTCAGAATGACACTTTCATATCTCTGTTCTAACCTTTTAACATATCTAGATAATTCCCTTTAAATATGTGTCTTCAATGTGATTATTTCATAAAATGATTATTATTCCCTAAGGAAAAGCTTATATGTACAATTATTTTTAATTGAAAATGTTACAGTATGGCAATTTCTACTGTAATACCAGATGGCCTTTTTTTTTTCGGGTATGGAATTTTAAGATTAAAAGTAGCATAAAATATGAGAGTTTGTATCCAGGATTTGTGAGAACATTTAAAATTTCCCCTATTCACAGGTAGAGTGAATGAAGACTTCCTTCCCAACCCATTCAATTTTTCCCTCATCTTAAATTTTTTGATATAAAGGAGATTTAGATATTTTCCAATTCACATCATTCCACCGATAAATCTTTAACATAATGCAAATAAGAAATGTAACTCAGCTTTTCAGTGCAAAGATATTGCCTGTCAATTTGCATTAAAACATTTTTAGGGACTAACGTATATGATGAATTTGTTTTTGAAAAAATATTGATAGTGTTGTTTTATACTCTTTGTTATTCCAGTTGGAAAGCAAAATACTGAAGTGGTTTATAGCAAATGTTAAATCTTATAGACAGACTCTTTTCCATTTCAAGGTAACTATAAAAAGAGAGAGAGAAGGAGTAGGGGAGGAGGGGGAGAGAATGTAGAAACTATGGATTGTCCTCTTCGTCCTCTTTTTAAATGAACTCATGATTTCATTGAACTTTGTCTCTTGTATTATTGAAATGCTCTACATCTCAGGTAGATATACAATAAGCTTGGAGCAGGGAAAAAAAAGGCAAAACTTCCCCTCTTTTGATTCATTGTTAGAGGCTTGTTAATGAAAAAAAAATATTCTGACACATGATGAAAGGGTAAGGAAGACAATTCAGGATGATCATTGTAGTAGAGAAGTACTGATCTTTACTTTGAATTCAGAAAATGAAAAGTAGGGCTTTGTAGCTGAGAAGTAGGTTGGGGGTTGGGTGGGTGGAAAATTAGTAAGGGAAATACCAAGGGTAGGCTGGATTCTAGCTAAACTGATATATCAACACAATTCTACCTGAAGGCAGTCCAAGGAGATCGGATGTCAAGAGTGGGAGATTCTCTCTAAACTGACGAACTGATTTGTCAGGATTCTTGTTAAAACTGGACTTTGCAGACCTGGCATGGAAGGAAATGTTTGGTAGTCTTCCGTTGTGATGGCAATGTTGATAATCAATTTAAAACACTCTAGGAAAATATGGGAAAAAAAGTCTAGGGAAATATGAAACCATAGCTAAAAATAAACATTTTTTTTCAGAAAAGTCTTATTGCCTTTTGCTACATCTCTTAATTGAAATGAAAGACATTTGCATTTAGTTCTATGATAAAAGAATACTGTGAGAGATTAAAGCTTTGATTTTCTTATTGATATATAAAAGGCAATATAAAAGGAAGATTGGTATATAAAAGGCAATCAACTGAATTTATTTAAGTGTAATTTTTTTTCAAAAGCCTTAAAAAGTAGTCCAACTGGAAAATCAAGCATATTCATAACCTATCAGATTATTCCTCTGTATTTGAACAGAATGACTGTTGTTAACCTCCATCAAGTGTGAATTAATCATGCCTTCGATTACATTTCTATTACTATCTCTGCTGAAGGTTAAAGTGTTTTTTAAGTTTGTTGTTTAAGGAAACTATTTAGAATCCACGCTGACTACTGAATATCCAGGTGGAAAATGATGTTTGAATCAAGCGTAATGTGAATGAGTACCTGATCCAAATTTATATGATATAAAGATTTAAATGAGATATATACATATATATATACATATATATGTATATATCTATATTTCAGTGAAGACAGAAGCCACATAGTATGTTTTTTTTTCATAGCTAAAATGTATTTATCACATACTGTGCTATGCTAAGCCATTTATCCGTTTTCTTGATGTTTTAAGTTTTTATTTATATTTCAGTAAGTTAACATACAATGTTATATTAGTTTCATGTGTGCAATATAGTGATTTGGCAATTCCATACATAATCTCCTGCTCATCACAATAACTGCATTTAATCCCTATCACCTATTTCACTCAACCCCCACCCATCTTCTGTCTAGTAACCATCAGTTTGTTCTCTACGGTTAAGAACCAGTTTCTTGGTTTGCCTCTTGGTTTGCCTCTCTGCTTTTTCCCCCTTTGCTCATTTGTTTTGTTTCTGATTCCACATATGAGTGAAATCACATAGTATTTGTCTTTTTCTGACTGGCTTATTTCAGCATAATATTCTCTAGTTTTATCCATTTTGTTACAAATGGCAAGATTTTATTTTTTATGGTTGAGTAATATTCTGTTACTTGATATATAGCTGTTTCCATAATTAGGCTATTAGAGATAATGCTGCTATAAACTCAGGTTGCATGTATCCCTTTGAGTTAGTTATATATGTATATATATATATTTTTTTTAATTACCATCCAAGTTAGCATATAGTGCTGTAATTTCAAGAGTAGATTCCAGTGATTCATCCCCTGTGTATAACACCCAGTGATCATCCCAACAAGTATCATCCTTAATGCCCCTTATCCATATAACCCATCCCCTCACCTGCAACATCTCCAGCAATGCTCAGGTTGTTCTCTGTATTTGCGTCTCTTATGTTTTGTCCTTCTTCTTGTTTGTATGTTATTTTTGCTTCACTTCTCTTATGTTCATCTGTTTTGTATCTTAAATTCCACATACAATTGAAGCCATATGATATTTCTCTTTCTCTGACTAATTTTGCTTAGTATAATACCTTCGAGTTTCATCCACGTAGTTGCAAATGGCGAGATTTTGTTCTTTTTGATTGCCGAGTAATACTCCATTGTATATATATACCACTTCTTCTTTATCCATTCATCTGTTGATGGATATATGGGCTCTTTCTGTACTTTGGCTATTGTCAAAAGTGCTGCTTTAAACATTGGGGTGCATGTGCCCCTTCAGAGCAGCACACCTGTATCCCTTGGATAAATACCTAGTAGTGCAATTGCTGGGTCAAGGGGTAGTTCTATTTTTAACTTTTTGATGAACCTCCAAACTGTTTTCCAGAGTGGCTGCACCACTTTGTACTCCCACCAGCAGTGCAAAAGAAATCCTCTTTCTCCACATCCTTGCCAACATCTCTTGTTGCCTGAGTTGTTAATTTTAGACATTTTGACTGGTATAAGGTGGTATCTTATTGCGATTTTGAGCTGTATTTCCCAATGATGAGTGATGTTGAGCATTTTTTCATGTGTCAGTTGACCATCTGGATGTCGTCTTTGGAGAAGTGTTTATTCATGTCTTTTGCCCATTTCTTCACTGTTTCTGAAGTCTTTGGGTTTGTGAAGTTTGTGAAGTTTTGGGTCTTGAGTTTGATAAGTTCTTTATAGATTTTGGATACTAACCCTTTTCTGATCTGTGATTTGCAAATATCTTCTCCCATTCTGTAGGCTGCCTTTTCATTTTGCTGATTGTTTCCTTCACCATGCAGAAGCTTTTTATTTTGATGAGGTCCCAATAGTTCATTTTGCTTTTGTTTCCCTTGCCTCCGGAGACATGTTGAGTAAGAAGTTGCTGCAGCCGACGTCAAAGACGTTTTTGCCTGCTTTCTCCTCTAGTATTTTGATGGCTTCCTGCCTCATCTTTAGGCCTTTCATCCATTTTGCGTTTATTTTTGAGTGTGGTGTAAGAAAGTGGTCCAGTATTCCCAACACCATTTGCTGAAGAGACTGTCTTTATTCCATTGGATATTCTTTCCTGTTTTGTCAAGGATTAGTTGGCCATACATTTGTTGGTCCATTTCTCAGTTGTCTATTCTGTTCCATTGATCTGAGTGTCTGTTTTTGTGCCACTACCATATTGTCTTGATTACAGCTTTGTAATACATCTTGAAGTCCAGAATTGTGATGCCTCCAGTTTCGGTTTTCTTTTTCAGGATTACTTTGCCTGTTCGAGGCCTTTTGTGGATCCATACAAATTTTAGGATTATTTCTTCTAGCTCTGTGAAGATTCTGGTGTTATTTTGATAGGGATTGCATTGAATATATAGATTATTTTTGGTAGTATTGGCATTTTAACAATATTTGTTCTTCCAATGCATGAATATTGCATTGAACAATGCATTGAAAGATTTTTTTCATTTTTTTTGTGTCTGTTTCAATTTCTTTCATAAGTTTTATATAGTTTTCAGTGTATAGATTTTTCATTTCTTTGGTTAGGTTTATCCCTAGTTATCTTATGGATTTTGGTGCAATTATAAATGGGATCAAGTCCTTGACTTCTCTTACTGTTGCTTCATTATTGGTGTATAGAAATGCAACTGATTTCTGTGCATTGATTTTGTATCCTGAGACTTTGCTGAATTCATGGATCAGTTCTACCAGTTTTATGGTGGAATATTTTGGGTTTTCCATATAGAGTATCATGTTGTCTGCGAAGAGTGAAACTTTCACTCCCTTCTGGCTGATTTGGATGCCTTTTATTCCTTTGTTTTGTGTGATTGCTGAGGCTAGGACTTCCAACACTATGTTGGATAGCAGTGGTGAGAGTGGACATCCCTGTCATATTCCTGATTTTAAGGGGAGAGTTCTCAGTTTTTCCCCCATTGAGGATGATATTAGCGATTGGTCTTTCATCATATATGGCTTTTATGATCTTGAGGTATGATCCTTCTGTCCCTACTTTCTTAAGGGTTTTTATCAAGAAAGGATGCTGTATTTTGTCACATGCTTTCTCTGCATCTATTGAGAGGATCATGTGGTTCTTGTCCTTTCTTTTTTTGATGTGATGAATCACATTGATTGTTTTGCAGATATTGAACCAGCCCTACATCCCAGGTATAAATCCCACTTGGTTGTGGTGAATAATTCTTTAAATGTATTGTTGGATCCAGTTGGCTAGTATCTTGTTGAGGATTTTTGCATCCATTTTCACTAGAGAAATTGATCTGTAGTTCTCCTTTTCAGTGGGGTCTTTGGTTTTGGAATCAAGGTAATGCTGGCTTCATAGAATGAGTTTGGCAGTTTTCCTTCCATGTCTATTTTTTAGAACAGTTTCCAAAGAATACAAGCTAACTCTTCTTTAAATATTTGGTAGAATTCCCTTGGAAGGCCATCCGGTTCTGGACTCTTGTTTTCTGGGAGATTTTTGATTGCTAATTTGATTTCTTTACTCGATATAGGTCTATTCAAATTATCTATTTCTTCTTGTTTCAGTTTTGGTAGCTTATATTTCCCTAGGAATTTGTCCATTTGTTCCAGATTGCCCAATTTATTGGCATATAATTGCTCATAATATTCTCTTATCATTGTTTGTATTTCTGCCGTGTTGGTTGTGATTTCTCCTTTCTCTTTTGATTTTATTTATTTGGGCCATTTCCTTTTCCTTTTTCTTTTTGATCAGTCTGGCTAGGGGTTTATCAATTTTGTTAATTCTTTAAAAAAAACCAGGTCTTGTTTTCATGGATCTCTTCTGTTTTTTATTTTTATTTTTTGATAGCATTGTTTTCTGCTCTAATCTTAATTATTTCTCATCTTCCTGTGGTTCTGAGTTTTATTTGCTGTTGTTTTTCCAGCTCTTTAAGGTGTAAGATTAGGTTGTGTATCTGAGACCTTTCTTCTTCTTTAGGAAGACTTAGATTTCTCTGTACATCCCTCTTATGACCACCTTTGCTGTGTGCCTGAGGTTTTGGGCTGTGGTGTTATCATTTTCATTGGCTTCCATGTTCTTTTTAATTTCCTCTTTAACTTCTTGGTTAGCCCATTCATTCTTTATTAGGATGTTATTTAGTCACTAAGTATTTGTTGCCTTTCCAAATTTTTTCTTGTGGTTGATTTTGAGTTTCATAGCATTGTCGTCTGAAAATATGCATGGTATGATCTTGATCTTTTTGTACTTGTTGAGGGCTGATTTGTGTCCCAGCATGTGATCTATTCTGCAGAACATTTCATGTGCACTGGAGAAGAATGTATATTCTGCTGCTTTAGGATGAAATGTTCTGAATATATCTGTTAAGTCCATCTGGTGCAGTGTGTCATTCAAAGCCATTGTTTCCTTGTTGATTTTCTGTCTGTCCGTCGCCGTAAGTGGGGTGTTGAAGTCCCCTACTATTATGGTATTATTGTAAATAGTTTCTGTTTGTGATTAATTGATTTATATATTTGGGTTCTCCCTTGTTTGGAGCATAAATGTTTACTATTTTTAGATCTTCTTGGTGGATAGACCCCTTAATTCTGATATAATGCCCTTCTTCATCTCTTGTTACAGTCTTTATTTTAAAATCTAGATTGTCTGATATAAGTATGGCTACTCTGGCTTTCTTTTAGTGACCACTAGCCTGATAGATGGTTCTCCATCTCCTTTTTTTCAATCTGAAGGTGACTTAGGTCTACAGTGGGTCTCTTATAAACAGCATATAGATGGATCTTCTTTTTTTATCCATTCTGCTACCCTGTGTCTTTTGATGGGATCATTTAGTCCATTGATATTTAGAGTGAGTACTAAAAGATATGAATTTATTGTCATTGTGTTGCCTGTAGAGTTGAAGTGTCTGGTGGTGTTCTCTGCTGCTTTCTAGTCTTTGTTGCTTTTGGCCTTTTTTGTTATGTTTCTTTTCTCCCCTCTGAGAATCCCCCTTAAAATTTCTTGCAGGGCTGGTTTAGTGGTCACAAACTTCTTTAGTTTTTGTTTATCTGGGAAACTTTTTATCTCTCTTATTTTGAATGACAGCCTTGCTGGATAAATAATTCTTGTCTTCATATGTTTCTGATTCAGCATATCGAATATATCCTTTCACTCCTTTCTGGCCTGACAAGGTTCTGTGGATAGGACTGCTGTAGTCCTGATCTGTCTTCCATTATGGGTTGAGGACTTTTTTTCCATTGCTGCTTTCATGATTCTTTCCTTGTCTGTGTATTTTGTGAATTTGTGATCAACCTTGTTGATGGTTGGTTTTTGTTGAATCTCATGGGAGTTCTCTGTGCTTCCTGGATTTTGATGTAAACCTTCTACCCCTTTTCCTCTCTCTTCATCTTCTGGCAGCCCTATGATTCAGATGTTATCCCTTTTTAATGAGTCACTAAGTTCTCTAATTCTTATAATGTGCTCTTGTGCCTTAGTTAGCCTTTTTTTTTTTTTCTGCTTCATTATTCTCCATAAGTTTGTCTTCTATATCGCTCATTTGCTGCTCTGTTTCATGTATCCTTGCCGCCGTGGCATCCATTCATGATTGCAATTCAGTTATAGCATTTTTAATTTTGTTCTGACTAGCTTCTACTTCTTTTATCTCCACAGAAAGGGATTCTATGCTTTTTTCAACTCCAGCTAGTATTCTTATTATTGTGATTCTAAATTCTGGTTCAGACATCTTGTTTGTATCTGTGTTGATTAAATTCCTGGCTGTCATTTCTTCCTGTTCTTTCTTTTGGAGTGAATTTCTTCATTTCATCATTCAGGAGGAAGAAAAATAATAACATAAATTAAATTTAAAAATTAGAAACAACACCAAAAAATCAAATAAAGAATGTTATATCCTAGATATGTTTTGGTCTGGTTGTTGAAAGAAGCTTGATAGACTAGAGAAAAATGGAAAAGAAAAGAAAAGAAGAAAAGGAAAAAAAGTAGGAAACGTTTCAAAATTAATAAAAAATGATTAAAATAAAATAGAATAAAAAGAAATGAAAGTCAAATAAAATAAAAAATTTACAAAAAATAAAAAATATACTAGCAAAAAAGGAAAAATCTTTTTTTATAAAAATGGAAAATATAAATGTTTTTTTCTTTCTGTATTCAAGAATTAGAAAAGGAAAAGGAAAAAAATTGAATAGATGAACCACCGAAAAGAATGAAATATTATTGAAATTACATCCAGTTTCCCCTAGAAATCAAACTAGGAAGAACTTTATAATCCGTAAACTAAAGCAGGAGAAGAGACTTGTGGTGTTCCTCTAGAGCATAGTTGACACAGTTGGATGGGGCTTGATGTAACAGCTCCATTCTCCACTAGATGGTGCTACTTAGCTTACTGGGGTGGATCATTGTGGTGCATGTAAGGTTGTATGTACATGTGCAGGAGAGGTGAAAATGGCATCACCCAGCTACCCATTCTGTAGTATCAGAACTTTGTGCTCTTCCCAACTAGCAATCAAGCATCCCTCCCTTGGTCTGGTTTCTGTCCACTTCTTGCTGTCCATGAGCAAGCCATCAGCGTGCCAGGCAGCCCCTCTCGCCTGAGTTTTATCTCAGATGGGGCTGTTTCCAAACCCCTCCTCACTTCTGAGGGCCCTGCAGCTATCACCTGCTCTGACCCTTTCGGAGAAGGTCTTGCCTAGCAGTGGCCAGGTGCCAGCCTGCCCCCAGGAACTTTTGCATGACTGCGCTGCTGCAGATGCCAGAGACTGAGGCCGGGTGCCAGTCTGCCCCAGAAAAAATTTGTGTGATTGTGCAACAGCAGCAGTAGCAGCATTTCAGGGATAATGGTAAATTACAACACACATCTGGTGCCAGGCTTCACCACCCTCTAATGTCCTTGTTCCAATACCAGCAAACATGGGTGTTCTCCAGGGTCAGCTGGGACCTTTGCCTGTGGGGAGGCTGCATAGCAACTACCAAATGTTCTCTCAGCAGGTGTACCACCTCTCCCCATGGACCCTTCACACTTCACTGCCTGCTCCTGGGGTTTCGCCCTTCCCACCAGAGCTCTGCCAATTATCGAGTTGCAGAGTTTGAGACACTTGCACTACCCTGTTTATAGAGTTCTAATGGTATTTAAGCCCTCTCTTTTTTCCTTTTTCCTTTCTCCCTGTTTTATTCAGTTCTTTATGGGTGTTTCTACTCTTCCACTTTCTCTCTGGCTGCTTTTGGGGGGAGTGCTTTTCCTGTAATCTCCCCCTTGTCTCTGTCCTCTCTCCACAAGCAAAAACAGCTCCCTACCCTCTGCAGCTTCTTTCTCCCCAGTTCACCTCTCCATGCCACGTACCTGCAGAGTTCTGTGGCTCAAGTTAATGCAGATTGTGGTGTTAATCCTCAGATCAATTTTGTAGGTGTGCAAGATGGTTTAGTTTTTATCTAGCTGCATTTCAGGGGTATGAGAAGCAGAAAATTCCATGTTGTCTGCCATCTTGGCCCCTCTTGAATTAGTATTTTTGTATCCTTTGGGTAAATACCTAGTACTGTGATTGCTGGATCTTAGGATAATTCTATTCTTGATTTTTTGAGGAATCTACATATTGATTACCAGAGTGGCTGTACATCTTTGCATTCCCATGAATAGTGCAAGATGGTTTCCCTTTCTCCACAACCTGCCCTATACCTGTTGTTTCCTGTGTTGTTAATTTTAGCCATTTTGACAGGTATGAGGATATTTCATTGTAGTTTTAATTTGTATTTCCCTGATTATAAATGATGTTGAACATGTTTTCATATGTCTCATGGCCACCTGCATGTTTTCTTTGAAAACAAATGTCTATTTAGATCTTCTGCCTATTTTTAATTGGATTATTTGTAGTTTGGGTGTTGAGTTTGATATATTCTTTCTATATTTTGGACACTAACTCTTTATCAGATATGTCACTTGTAAATATCTTCTCCCATTCCATAGGTTGCTGTTTAGTTTTATTGACTATTTCCTTCACTCTTCGGAAAGCTTTTATTTTGATGTAGTCCCAATAATTTGTTTTTGATTTTATTTCCCTTGCCTCAGGAGACATTTCTAGAAAGAAGCTGCTACAGCCAATGTCAGAGACCTAATTGCCTGTGCTCCCATCTGGGGTTTGTATGGTCTCAGGGCTCACATTTAGGTCTTTAACCCATTTTGAATTTATTTTTGCATATGGTGTAAGGAAGTGGTCCAATTTCGTTGTTTTGCATATGTCTGTCCAATTTTCCCAACACAATTTGTTGAAAACACTGTCTTTTTCCCATTGGATATTCTTTCCTGCTTTGTTGAAGATTACTTGACCATATAATTGTGGGTTCATTTCTGGGCTTTGTACTGTGTTCCATTGATTTATGGGTCTCTTTTTGTGCCAGTACCATACTGTTTTGATTACTACAACTTTGTAATATAACTTCAAGCCTAGAATTGTGATGCCTCCAGCTTTGTTTTTATTTTTCAACATTGTTTTGGCTACTCACAGTCTTTGGTGTTTCCATATAAATTTTAGAATTGATTATTCCAGCTCTGTGAAAAGTGCTGGTGCTATTTTCATAGGGATTGCATTAAATGTGTACATTGCCTTGGGTAGATAGATATTTTAGCAATATTTGTTCTTCCAATTAATGTGCATGGCGTGTCTTTCCATTTCCTTGTGTCATCTTCAATTTCTTTCATCAGTGTTCTATATTTTTCAGAGTACAGGTCTTTTACCTCTTAGGTTAGCTTCATTCCTAGGTATCAAATTGTTTTTGGTACACTTGTAAATGAGATTGATTCCTTAATTTCTACTGCCTCATTATTGGTGTATAGGAATGCACCAGATTTCTGTATGTTGATTTTGTAAAATCCTGCAAATTTACTTTGTGTATCAGTTCTAGCACTAGTTTGGTAGAGTCTTCTGGGTTTTCTATATAGAATGTCTTATCATTTGCATTTAGGAAAAGTTTGACTTCTTCCTTGCCAGCTTGGATTCCTTTTATTTCTTTTTGTTGTATGATTACTGTTGCTAGGACTTCTAGTGCTATGTTGAATAAAAGTGTTGAGAGTGGGCATCCCTCTCTTGTTCCTGACTATAGAGGAAAAGCTATCAATTTTTCCCCACTGAGGATGCTATTAGCTGTGAGTTTTTAGTATATGGTCTTTATTATGTTCAGGTATGTTCTCTTTAAAGCTACTTTGTTGGGGCGCCTGGGTGGCGCAGTCGGTTAAGCGTCCGACTTCAGCCAGGTCACGATCTCGCGGTCCGTGAGTTCGAGCCCCACGTCAGGCTCTGGGCTGATGGCTCGGAGCCTGGAGCCTGTTTCCGATTCTGTGTCTCCCTCTCTCTCTGGCCCTCCCCTGTTCATGCTCTGTCTCTCTCTGTCCCAAAAATAAATAAAAAACGTTGAAAAAAAATTAAAAAAAAAATAAAGCTACTTTGTTGAGGGATTTTTTCTATCACGAATGGATGTTGTACTCTGTCAAATTCTTTTTTAGCATCTATTGAAATGATATGGTTCTTACCTTTCTTTTATTAATGTGGTATATCACATTGATTTGTGAATACTGAACCAGTAATAAAGCCCACTTGATCATAGTGAATGATCTTTTTAAAATATATTGTTGGATTTAGTTTGCTCATATCTTATTCAGAATTTTTGCATCTGTTCATCAGAGATATTGGCCTATAGTTGTC
The DNA here is from genome assembly GCF_014898765.1 of Herpailurus yagouaroundi. Classification (NCBI taxonomy): domain Eukaryota; kingdom Metazoa; phylum Chordata; class Mammalia; order Carnivora; family Felidae; genus Herpailurus; species Herpailurus yagouaroundi. Next base: position 46,609,722 of record NW_024412405.1, on the reverse strand, counting down.
TTTTATAGTAGAATCTTTATCTGGTTTTGGTATTAAGGTAATGCTGGCCTCATAGAATGAATTTGGACGTTTTTATTCCTTTTTTTTATTTTTTGGAATAGTTTGAGAAGAATGGCTATTAACACTGCTTTAAATGTTTGGTATAATACACCTTTGAAGCCATATGGTCCTAGACTTTTGTTTGTTGGGAGATTTTTGACTACTAATATAATTTCTTTGCTGGTCTGTACAAGTTTTCTATTTCTCTCTATTTCAGTTTTGGTAGTTTATATATCTCTAGAAATTTGTCCATTTCTTACATGTTGTCCATTTTGTTGGTATATAGGGTTTCACAATATTCTCCTTTTTTTAAATAATTTTTAAGTTTTTTTTTTTAAATTTAGTTTGAGAGAGAAAGAGAAGAAGAGCGAGCACATGATCAGGCTAGGGGCAGAGAGAGAGAGGGACAGAGAGAATCCCAAGCAGGCTCTGCACTGTTCATACAGAGCCTGATGCAGGGCTTGGTTTCATGAACCTGAGCCAAAATCAAGAATTGGACAATTAACCAACTGAGCCACCCAGCCACTCCCACAGTATTCTCTTATAATTGTTTGTATTCTGTGGTTTTGGTTGTTATTTCTCCTCTCTCATTTATAATTTTATTTATTTGTTTTCTTTCTCTTTTTGATAAATCTGGCTAGAGGTTTATCAATTTTATTAATGTTTTCAAGGAACAAACTCTAGTTTCATTGATCTGTGTAATTATTTTTTTTAGTTTCTATTTTGTTTATTTCTTCTCTAATCTTTATTGTTTCCTTCCTTCTGCTGGCTTTAGGCTTTGCTTGTTGTTCTTATTCTAGCTTCTTTAGGTGTAAGGTTGGGTTGTTTATTGGAGATATTTCTTGCTTCTTGAGGTAGTCCTGTGTTGCCATATACCTCCCTTTTATGGCCACTTTTTTTTTTTTGTATCCCTAAGGGTTTAGACCATTGTGTTTTTGTTTTCAATTGTTTGCATATTTTTAAAAATTTCTTCTCTGATTTCCTGGTTGAGCCATTCATTGTTTAGTAGCATGTTGTTTAACCTCCATTTGTTTGTAGTTTTCCATATTTTTTCTTGTGGATGGCTTCTAACATTGTGGTCAGAAAAAGTACATGGCATGACTTCAATCTTTTTATTTGTTGAAGTCTATTTTGTGACCTAATATGTGATCTATTCTGGAGAATATTCCATGTGCACTTGAAAAGAATGTGTATTCTGCTGTTTTAGGATGGAATGTTCTGAGTATATTTGTTAGGTCCATTAGGTTCAGTGTGTCATTCAAAGCCATTGTTTCTGGGGCGCCTGGGTGGCTCAGCAGGTTAAACGTCTGACTTCGGCTCAGGTCATGATCTCACAGTTGGTGGGTTCGAGCCCTGCTTCGGGCTCTGTGCTGTCAGCTCAGAGCCTGGAGCCTGCTTCAGATTCTGTGTCTCCTCTTCTCTCTGTCCCTCCCCTGTTCATGCTCTGTCTCTCTCTGTCTCTCAATGATAAATAAACGTTAAAAATTTTTTAAAAAGCCATTGTTTCCTTGCTTATTTTCTATTTAGATGATCTGTCCATTGATGTTAATAGGATGTTAGGTCCCCTATTGTATTATTATCAGTCATTTCCTTTATGTTTGTTATTTTTGTTTGTTTCAAGTTTTTATTTAAATTCCAGTTATTTAATATAGAATATAATGTTAGTTTCAGAAGTAGAATTTAGAGATTCATCACTTACATATAACACCCAGTGCTTATCACAAATGCCCTCCTTAATACCTATCACCTTCTTAACCCATGCTCCTGTCCCCTCCCTTCCAGCAACCCTCACTTTGTTCTTTATAGTTAAGACCCTGTTTTATGGTTTGCCTCTCTCTCCCCCTCCATGTTCATCTATTTTGTTCCTTAAATTTTACATATGAGTGAAATCATATTTGTCTTTCTCTGACTGACTTCTTTCATCTAACATAATACTCTCTAGCTCCATCCATGTAGTTAAAAATGTCAAGATTTCATTCTTTATGGAATGCTACGTCTTCTTTACCCATTTGTGAGCTGATGGACATTTGGGCTCTTTCCATAAGTTGGCTATTGTTGATAATCGTTCTGTAAACATTGGGGTGCATGTGTTCCTTTGAATCAGTATTTTCGTATCTTTTGGGTAAATACCTAGTAATCCAATTGCTGGATCATAGGGTATTTCTATTTTTAAAAGTTTGAGGAACCTCCATACTGTTTTCCAGACTGGCTGCATCACTTTGTGTTCCTACCAACAATGTAAGTGAGTTCTCCTTTGCTGCATCCTTGCCAACATCTGTTGTTTCCTGTGTAGTTAATTTTAGCCATTCTGAGAGGTGTGAGGCAATCTTTCATTGTCCTTTATTTCATTATTAATTGTTTTATATAGTTTCATGCTTTCATGTTGGGTGCATAAATACTTAACAGTTGTTATATTTCTTACTAGATTGTTCCCTTTATTATGACATATTGCCCTTCTTTGTCTCTTGTTACAGTCTTTGTTTTAAGGTCTAGTTTGTCTGATGTAAGTATTGCTACTCCAGTTGTCTTCTGACATTCATTTACGTGATAAATGTTTCTCCATCCCCTAACTTTCAATCTGCAGATATCTTTACGTCTAAAAAGAATCACTCGTAGGCGCATAGATGGGTCTTATTTTTTTTTTCCTTTTTTTTTAAATCCTTTCTGAAACATTATGTCTTTTGACTAGAGTATTTAATCTATTTTCTTTCAAAGTAATTATTGATAGGGGCACCTGGGTGGCTCAGTCAGTTAATCATCCAACTTTGGCTCAGGTCATGATCTCATGGTTCATGAGTTCAAGCCCCATGTCGGGCTGTTTGCTGACACCTCAGAGCCTGGTGCCTGCTTCAGATTCTGTGTCTCCCTCTCTCTCTGCCCCTCCCCTGTTTGCACTCTGTCTCTCTCTCTCTCCCTCAAAATAAATAGACATTTAGAAAAATTTAAAAAGTAATTCTTGATAGATATGTATTTATTGACATTTATTATTTGTTGTTGTTTCTGGAGATATTCTCTGATTTTTTCTTGTCTTTTATGTTTTGTTGATTTTCTTTAGTGATACTTTTGGATTTCTTTCTCTTCATTCTTTGTATGTTTATTAGTGGTTTTTGATATATGGTTTCCATTAGATTTGTATATACTCTCTTTTGCAGACATCAGTCTATATTAAGTTGATGGTCATTCAAGTTTGAACCAATTCTTTTCTACTCTTCTCCCCACGTTTTAGGTATATGTTGTTATATTTTGTAACTTTGTGTGTGTGTGAGCTCCTTGACTGATTTTTATCGAAATATTCACTTTTACTACTTTTGTACTTTCTTCCTTTATACTTTCTCTTTTGATCTCTCCTTTCTACTCAAAGAGTCCCTTCAGTATTTCTTGTTGGGTTGGTTTAGTGATCACAAATATTAAAGGTTATTGCTTTTTGTTTGGGAAACTCTTTATCTCTCCTTCTATTCTCAGTGATAGCCTTGCTGGATAGCTTACACTTCACTGTGTGTTTTTTCCCTTTCAACACTGAATATATCATGACACTCCCTTTTGGCTTGCCAAGTTTCTGTTGGGAAATCTCCAGCTAGCCTTATGGGTTTTCCTTTGTAAGTTAATGACTTCTTTTTTCTTGCTGTTTTTTAAGATTTTTTTTTCCTTTATCATTATATTTTGCATATTTAATTATGGTATGTCTTGATATTGGCCTGCTTTTGTTGATTTTGCTGGGAGTTCTCTGTGCCTCCTGGATTTGGATGTCTCTTTCCTTCCTCATATTGGGGAAATTTTCAATATTATTTCTTCACTTAAAATTTTCGGCCCCTTTTCTCTTTCTTCTTCTTACAATATGAATGTTAATACATTTGATGGAGTCACTGAGTGCCCCAAGTTTATTCTCATTTTCCATAGTTCTTTTTTTTCCTCTTTTTTTCTTTTCTCAGCTTCATTACTGTCCAGTACCTTGTCTTCTATGTCATTAATTAGGTCCTCTGTTTATTCCAGCCTGCTGTTCATTGCATCAAGCCTGTTTCTAATCTCATTTATTGTAATCTTCATCTCTGATTGATTCTTTTTTAACTCTTTTGTTCCCTTTGTTATATATAGTAAGAGTCTCACTGATGTCTTCTATTCTTTTCACAAGCCCAGTGAGTATCTTTATGACCATTGCTTTAAATGCTCCATCAGGCATGTTACTTATATCTCTTTTGCTTAGATCTCTGCCCATGGCCTTTTTCTTTCATTTGGAATAAATTCCTCTGTTCTTCACATTTCTCTAAGTCTTTGCCTTCTTCTCTGTGTTAGAAAAGCCAGTTATATCTCCTGCTTCTGTAAGTAATAGCCTTATGAAGAAGAGGTCATGTAGTGCTCAGGGCCTGGCACTTCAGGTAGTATCTCTGGTATGTGCTGTGTGTGCCCTGCTATTGTGTTATGGCTGCTTTATCCTTTAGGCCAGTCATCTGCAGAGATTCTCCTTGCCTGCTGTGGGCAGTGTTTTGCCCCTGGCCAGAGTGTGGCAAGTTTTAACCAGATGTACTCTGGTCTGCTTGTGAACTTAGAACTGAACTGCTTGTGAACCCGTCACCACCTCCATTGGAACTGAGGCCCTGCAGAACTCTGGTCAGGAGATGTGGTATGGACAGGGTTTTGTGCTGGTCTTCTGGAGGAGCAGCCTGCCACACTGGGACCGAAGCAGGCATGACTGAGAAGAGCAGTTCCACTGGAGTGCAGGTGGATGGTGCTTGGTGTAGGTAAGTTATGCAGCCAGTCTTGGCATTGCACTGCTTCTTACAGGTGGCTGAGGAGTAGGGAAAGAAAATGACGCTGGCCAGCTCTTTTGTTCCTGGAGAGGTGTCCCGTGAATGCTACCTCTCAGGGTTGTGCTCCAAAAACAGCAAATAGTCTCCCTGCCGTGTGCCCCAGACACTCTTCAAAACACTGTTTCCATACTGTGTGACCCTGGGTTGTATGCCTGTCTTGTCTCCAAGAGCAGTGACATGCCCTCTGGGCTCTATTCCAGCCAAGCCTGCTGACCTTGAAGATGCCAGGTTTTAAGCCTAATGTTTGTAAGAACTCATGAAATTCAGCCAATTTTGTTTTCCAAGCCAGTTGTTTGGAAAAGTGTTCTCCTTGTACATTCCCCTCTGTGCTCCTCTCTCTCGCCCTTTTCCATGACCACAGCTCCCTCCTCTCCGTAACACCCATGATCCATTACTCCCACATCTCTGCTCTTCCTACCTTCTTTGATGTGGTCTCCTCTCTCACTTTAGTTGTGGAGCTTGTTCTATCAATCTTCAGGTCAATTTCTGAGGTATTTAGGATGATTTGATTGTTATCTAGTTATATTCATAGGACAAGGCAAGTCCTCTTAGTCTACTGCCATCCTTCTCTGTAACCATGGTATTTGCATAAAGAAAATTACTGACTCAAGAAATATATACAGATAAGAGAACCAAAGAGAAGATACTTTGCCTTAATTTCTTAATATTTACTCTTTCTGTGTCAGTAATTTGTAATTTTCTTTATTTAATTATTGTGTTACTTTGTTTTCATCAAGTTGGAAAATCTAGAGCCAACTAGAAAATGTTTTTTAAAGATAGAGCATATATTTTTTTTAAGAAAACAGTGAATCTGTTTTAATCAAGGCACATTTTTTTGCCATACTGATAATAGCAATATTTATTAAACTATATACTAAACAATGTGCCAAACATTTTGTAACTGTTAATATTTGTAATCCTATCAGCAGCTCTCAGAGTTGGGCACTATTTGCATTTCAACAGTTTACATAGAATAAATAAATGACTTTCCCCGAAGGCTACACATGTGGTAAATTAGCACAGATAGTATCCAGTCATTCATTCCTTCGCTATCTGTCAGAATTAAACCACAGAAGTAGGACCAGTATGGGGAATTTCTTTTCCCTTTGAACAATCCCAGCCCTGAATTTTAGGGCTTTCAACTGATTGTCCAGGATAAGCTCTCTTACTTAAAGTCAATTGATTAGGCTTTAATTACATCTGCAAAATAACTTCACAGCAGCCATTGATTTGTGGGGTTTTTTTGTAATTTATACAGATTATAGATTACCCATGTTGACACCTTAAAAAACACCATCATGCATTCATTCATTATTTCACCAATTTATTGAGTACCTATTATATACTTGGCATTATACTACATTTTGAGTACAGCATGGTGAACCAACAAACTGTCCCTGCTCCTGGGAATTTACTAAAGGGAAATGAAAGCAATAAATAATCCCTATAGGAAGTATATATAAAATAATTGATTAGTACTATGAAATAAAAATCTGTATTTCCACCCAGCCACCCAGTCACCCACCCACACACACACACACAAAGAAAAAACAATAAAAGTTCCTAATTTATATTGGGAGTCGTCTTAGGGATTTGATTATTTTAAGGTAAGATCTAAAGGAAGAATGATATTAGCAAGCAAAAACATCAAGGAAGAGAGTTTCATGCAGAAGAGCAAGGAAAGAGCCTGTGAGATTGTGAAAAACTGAAAGAAGGCTGGAAAGGGGCAATTAGCATAGAGACTTGAGGGCTGTGTTAAAGGTAATGGATTTTTTTCTCCCTGCCGCCCCCAACTCCTACCCCGGTGTTTTGTGAAGTCACCAAAGGTTCTCTGTAGGGTGGTATGAGTTTGTCAGTGTTTTAAGTTGATTACCCTGGTGCCATATGGGAAATGACCTAGAAAAGAGCAACAGTGGAAATGAGGAGAATGATTAGAAGGGTATGTATTACAGTGGTTCAGGTGAAAGATGCTGGGCCAAGGGCTTGTCTTACTGTGTTAGGAGAAAAGTGGGCAGATTCCAAATTTGTTTTAGAAGTAGAGCTAGCAATACTTGATAAACTAAATATGGCATGTAAAAGAAAGGGAAGTTATCAAAGATGATTAGCAGGTTTCTGTCTTTAGATGGAGAAGACATGCACCTGCGTCTCTGTTTTTAAAGAGCTCTGGAGCAACAACTTCAGGGTGTCTCACACCCATCATTTTCAAGCATGAGGTTTCTACTCACCTGGAGGTGCACATTACAGTCACTTATAGAATCTTTTCTAATTAATCAGCTATCAGAAGCTTTGACATCTCCCCAAAATGGGCATGTATCCCACCCCCTTGAGATTCAATGCCATAGTGAGTCTCTGGTTTTCATGCATTGGAAGTTTCCCAGATGTGGAGGGACCGGAAAATCTTATTTAGAAACTGTGAACTAAATAATTCAGTATGAAAATGGCGACAGGGTTTGTGACAGAAGCCAGTGACTCTGAGGACAGAGGAAGGGCTTTGCGTTATGTAGTAGTTTGGTGGAATATGATTCTCATAAGTAGATATGGCCATATTGCATTAAACACCATGGTATAATCGACATTTAAAACTAGTATCTTGTAACTCACTTCCATGACATCAGCTATGCCATTTGAGGACTATTTCCTAGCTCTTTTTTATTTTGAGTCCATTCTATCCATTATAAACCCACTTACACACATTCACCAGCTTGCAAGGAAAAAAAGACATATTTAGAATGTTCTCTCCATGCAATTTCTGCCCCTACTTCTAATATTTATTGAGTCCAGTTCTCCCCATGAACTCAAATGAACCCTCAATAAAATTCTCCGATATTTGGATAATTTGAAACGTATATTGATTATGCAAGTCTATTTCAGAGAAGCACATAGTCTCTTTTTATTATAATGACAAGTAGAACAAACAAAACAAAGAGACTTTTTTTCTTGTAACCAGAAAGTTCTCCTCTCTGAAAACCCAAACTTAATATAAAGTTTAATTTACATTATTGATTTTGGCCCAGTAACATTTGTGCTTCTCAACTGTTCTGAGTCATTCTGACTCTTTTTGTAGAAATAACAGTGGGACAAGTCAATGCTTGTAACACCCATTACACCATAGCTCTGTAATAATATTATCACTGACAATGTTATAATGACTAGAGGCATTGAATCTTGGATTATTTACTTAGGCCCAGAATTTTTGCCATAAAGCACACATTGCAATTTTCAGAACTTTTGGTTCTTCATTCAATATAAGGACCCCTATTCTGGTTTGTTTTTAATCATGAATAAAAATACACATACTCTCTCTCTCTCTGTTTTTTTTTTTTTTTTTTGTTTTTTTTTTTGCTTTTAGTTATTCGTTACTACTACTAACATGGTTTATCTTCTTGGTTGCCTGACTAGTTGTGATGTAAATCTCAGATATGGATACAACGAAATGCATTTGTATTCAATGGTAGCATCTTCCACACCAATGACCTGAGAAATTATTTTGTGGTCCTAAATCAATCTTAACTCAAGGAACAGGAAGACAATTTGCCAGTTCTTTTGCATTTCTTCCTTTTTCTTTTCTCTCTCTCTCTTTTTCTCTTTGCTTTTTATCTTGATCTACTGAATGTCATTGCCACCTTATTAGTTCTGGATAATCTCCCTCTTTCAACAACTGAAGAGCTGTAAGCACTAGTTAAATTGTCTTGTAATGACTGTTGCACAGCAGGGTCATTTATTGTGAGCCATTTGTAAAGAACACACAGCAAAATGGTCCAATCAATGTGTACAGATAGGGTCAGGCTAATACAGAAGTGTATTAAAATGGCAGATACCAATTTAGTTCATCCTTTGTGAAATGCTGGGTTATTTTCTTGCTACAAAGATCAAGATGGAACCTTTGAAGAATATTTCTTTCATTTCTCCTATTTTCTTCTATACTTTTAAGAAGAATATTTTGCAAACTTAAAAAATATTCTTCGGTCTACATAGTCCACATATACTTTATGGAAAAAGGGAAACTATCCTTAAAACAACTGTAGAATGATTGAAATTTAATTGTTTGCTGGCCAAGATGATTAAATTACTAATAGTTTGTTTTTTTTTTTTTTTTGAGGAGAGCATTTAGCTAAAGCTTGAGGCAATATCTTGTGTACCATAGGCACAGAACCACAATTAATTACTCAGTAAAAGATAATTCTAATTGATCTATAAATGAAATGGGAGTTTAATTTTCAAAATTTAATTTAGCAGATATAGGAGTTTAAACCATAATTTTACAGCACAAAATTAAACAACATTTTAGATTAGAAACCAAACTATTACTTTTGGGTTTTTTTGTCCAAGAACTAACACTTATACTGAGCTTCACTTACAAAACAGTAAACGACATTTACTGGAAAGCTACAGATACTCTTTTTTTCAAGTTGGAATAGGTAGGAAGCATGGAGAGAACTTGCATGCAAATAAACAACATAGCTAGATATTTAAGGGGACAGTAATGGGCAACATAAGACATTTAGAACAAGAGGCAGGGTATGAATAGTAATATGACACCAATTGGATTTTTTAATCCAGCCCACTAATAGTGTATTTTGTGTGAACTCTTCCCAGGTTCTGGTATATGGTAAACTGCTACCTGTATTTTTCTGTGCCATTAGTAATGTACATTTTCTTGTGTTCAAATTTCTGTTTTAGTGAAAAGTTAGAGAACTTGAAAAAGGAGGGGTAGTGTGAACTGAAGATCATTTTACATGATGCACACATTTGCATCAAAGAGCTTTCAGGGGAATTCTTCCTATGTTGTTTTTTTTTTCCCCCTAAAAAGTTAGACATATATAACAAGTTTAGAAGCTGGAAAATTCCCTATGAAAATAATCTGACATACATTTCCAGATTTAAATACTATAAAAAATTTACTTATTCAGTTCTTTATACATTCTCATATCAGAGATAAATAAAACTTTAAAAGCTATAAAAAGAGTTTAAAATATTGAACTTGATATATCACATGATAAATGACTTTAAAAGGAAAATGTGTATACAGAAAATTCACTCAACAGTATGGAGAAATGTTATGAAAATGATTAGTTTTCAGAAATCCATTCCTTCCATTCTGCTAGGAAGGTAAAGCTTCCCATATTGTCTGGTAGAGGGGGTATTTTGCAATTTTGAGATGCTTCAGGCCAGCACAAACTGCACAATTGACATTTTAGAAAATGACATTCTTCTTTTATTCATCTCTAAATATCAGTCCTGCAAGGATTACATTCAATATATTAGAACAGTGATTTTTATGAATTTTTTGGCCCTTCTGTTCTTTAGATACCTGAGAGTAATGTGGTATATCAGTGTGGTATCTTTGCTAGATAAAACAAAAACCAATTTTTTTTACAGCTACGATGATATCTGGAAAATAACTCCCCCCCCCCCAGGCCTTAAGTTCAGTATATATTTTTCTATTTAAGCAGTAAAGTAATGGGAATATACCCTGTACAATTAAACTCTATTTTGCCAAAGCAGTAGATAATAATTGAATTGTTCAAAAAGTATAAAACAGATCCACATGCCTTTAAATCAATGTTGTATGAATTATAACATTTCAAAATCTATGTAAATTTGTTATATGAAATGATGCCTTTGAAGTAGTGTACCTACCATGGTAGTATTTGGTGGATTAAGAACCATTTAAAGAAATTAGAGTATCAGTGGAGAACTCAGAAATGATTTTCTTGAATATCTCTGAATAGTTGCCAATCACTTTTTTTTCTACTTTTTCCACAGTAGTGTAGTGAATGTTAAAAAAAAAAAAATGTGTATATGTGTATATATATATTTCCAAGCTGTTTTCCTTTCTCCATTATTAGGGAAGAACTAGGTTTTATAGAAGGTAGATCTCTTAAAAAGGAGGTGATCTCAAATATTTTTGAATGAATGATTAACTGAAGGGAAATTTCTGAAGGGTAGGTTAGCAATTAACCTACTAAAAGCTGAATGTGTGGATAGGTTAGATTAACAGGGTTAGTGTAAGAGTATGACATCCGAAACCAGGGACAGCATATTGCTTTTCTTTGTTGAGAACTTGGTAATACTAAGCCTACCACTCTTTTCTCTCCTTACCACATTTTAGTGAATCTTAACATATTAGAGTATATAAAATGAATGAAGTCACTAAAGACATGATAGATCAGGAAGTACAGAGAGAAGCTCAATATATTAAAAGAGTAATTCACAAATTGGAAACCCTCACAGTGCAAAAATTGATTCACTAAGACCTAATGTACTTGAAGAGAGTATTCATGTTTTGGGAAGCTCTGATTCAATAAATTTCATTATTGATGATAATGGCTATGCAAAAAGAGACCATAGTCAGAGAAAACTTGAAATGTTTATTAAAATCAATACTTAAATGATAGATTTACCTGTTTGTCTGCCTCACTAGAATGTCCTTTTTTTTTTCTATCTCTTTCTTCCTCTCTCTGACATATGTGCATATATGTCAGTCTTTAAAAAATAATGGATATTTTGTTTTATGTGTATTTATGAGTAGACAGAACATATTTATTGAATTGATTTTCTATAAGTAAATATTTCCCTTTCTTCTCACTACATATCTATTTTCTTGCCCGACTTTCTGTTGATCTACTCCTGGAAGTAAGTGTTTATTTATTGCTATTGTCCATCTGCCTTATAGTCCTCAACTTTATAGACCCAATTTTATGACATTACGTACCTCATTACATGACTAAATAAAACCTATTTGGATATTTCACCTTTATATATAATATAGCATATGGAGGTGCTTATGGGTTATTATAGTAATTAAGAATAATGTTATATCTCATTAGTTTTTCCTAAAGAATAATGTCATATCTCATTAGTTTTTCCTAAAGAATTAGGAATTTATAATGATTTGAGTAGGAATGGTGCTAAAATTTACTTTTATACTCAAAGAAAAAATGTTGTGTTAAACAAATTTTTAGTGCACATAAAAATTTAGGATTGTTTAACCATGATAATATGTTTCGAGTCCTTAGCAGTGTCACTTTGCATGGTAAGAATCAATGGGTCAGTTGAAATTCTTTTGATTTACATATTTATTTTACTTTGTGTTACATTACCTAGAACTTATTCCCTATGATTTTCTTTAGAATGAGTCATAATTTTGTGTTAGATATGATTTAATTAATAAACTGATTTTTAACTATTCTCTAGTTAGGAATTTTCACATTTTCAAATTGTGTTTTTCTCAATTCTTTTTGGTTAATGCGATTTTTTCTATATTACTTGAATAGTACAAGTGCCAAGAATTGTTTGGATATTATACCAGGTTAAGTTAATATTTAAATGCTTCAATTAAAACTGATTATATTCTTGGGGCGCCTGGGTGGCTCAGTTGGTTGAGCATCTGACTTTGGCTCAGGTCGTGATCTTGCGGTTCATGGGTTCAAGCCCTGCGTAGGGTTCTGTGCTGACAGCTTGCCCAGAGCCTGGAGCCTGCTTCGGATTCTGTGTCTCCTTCTCTCTCTGCCTCTCCCCCGCTCACGCTCTCTCTCTCAATCTCTCTTAAAAATAAATAAATGTGAAAAAAAATTACAAAAAAAATGATTACAGTCTAGTCACTTATTATATAGCAAAAACAAATAGCTAATTCAAAGTTGATTCAGTTTTTTTTCCCAATGGGGAGCACATAGGAAAGTGCGGATGTCCTAAAATTATTTATTACTTATTATTATTATTTATTATTAATTATTATTATAAATTATAGTGAGTCAAGAAAGGTGACTTAAATTTCAATTAACTGCTAAGAGTATCTTTATCTTTTTCTTTCCTGATACCAACATAAATTTATAATGTTAAGACATTTGATACAAATCAGACTAAGTTCAAAATCCAGCTCTGTCACTTATGAAGTCTGTGCTCATGACCAAGTTATTTAATTTCCCTAAAATCTAGTTTGTTTATTTGTAAAAAGGGGATAATAGTAGCTGCTTTATTCATTTTACATGGGGATTAAATGAGATTATGAGTGAAATGTTCTTAGTATGGTGTCTGGCATATAGTAGTCAATGAAGAGCAAATAAATTGATTTAGTACAATTAAATGTAAATAGTACATAACAGTATAATCAATAGTTTCAATTATAATTACTAAATATGGTACATTTTTATGATTTTTAAAACAACCATTTAAAGAATATCGTTGGTGGGAAGTGGGTCACTTAAACTGGCTCATGTATTTCATGCATTAAATACTTTTTAAAAATTGCTGAAAATCTCTGCAGGCAACACTCTCAGGATTAGTAGGTGGTGTTAGCTATTCAAGCATAATCTGAATTTAATTTTATGGATTCATTTTATGAATTAACTTATGTTATTCATTTTATTTACTCTCTTTCATTAACCTTCTTTGCAACACACTAACTATGTCTGTGGACACATTTTATAGTGGAATTCTCTTCTTATCCCTGAAATGTTGGTTTCACTCACTGATCTGTCCACACTCTCTTCTCCTCTACCACTTTTCAGATGATTTCGTCTACTCCAAGGGCTTCAGTTATTATCATTTGCTAATAAGTCCCACGTGTATTTCTCTAGCAGATAGCTCTTTAGATCACAAAATCCAGTGCCTTATTGGGTTTCTCCATCTTCATTCCCACAAACACTTTAAATTCATTATGCCCAAACTGAAGTCAACATCATCTGTGTATAAATCGTTCTTCCTCTGGTTTTTTTAGTTAAAGCTACTACCGTCAACCCAATTGTGAGAACTGAAAATCTGGGTACTAGCTTTGACTTCTTTCTCAGCTCAGCCCCCACAGCAATCAAACACCAAGTTCTGCCAAATTATCTCCATTTCCACTATTACTACTTGGGCTATAGTGTATCAACTCTTTCCAGGAATATTCAACAGATCATTAAATACTATGCTTTTACCATTTCTTTGTGCAGCCATTCCATTCTCTGCAGAATAGACAAAGTGATCTTGTAAAGCACAAATATGAGCATCCGGCCCCGTCCCAAAATCTCTGGTGCTCAGACAGGAGTGCAAATGGAGGTCAGTAGTCCTTCCCCTTCTCTACCTTCATGCTCCCTCCATGACTACCAGGGCATAGACATCTAATTGCATTACATGCATTTATATAGAGACATTTCAACCTATGTATTTGATCACTGTCCGCCGCCTCCCCTTAACAGCTGCTCAGGGGCCTTTCCTCAGGTGGAGGTAAGCCCATGGATGTGATCTGCCCTTATGGGACAGGCTTTTGGGACAGAGGTCACACAGGCCAAAGAAGCAGCTTGGAATTATCTAGGCATGGAATTCTATGTGAATGTATACACAGAACATGCTCTAAAAGGATGGGCATGGGTGCCAGGTGGGTTCATGTCCTTGACCTTTTGTACTCCTTGCTGTGTGAGTAGAGGCACAGCCAGAGGAAGCCATGGACAAGGATCTGTTTTACTGGGTCTGATACTGTGGTATTATTACTCTCTTAAACTCATTTAATGTACTCTATTTTCCTCAGGACCAAGTCTAAACTCTTTAGGATAAACTGGAGGGCCTTTTAATGTCTGATTCATATATCCCTCTGTTTTATTTCTCAACATACTATATCTCCTATTCTCTAATCTAGTACATCAGAAGTCATTTTAGGTCCTTGAATATGGAATATTCTCTTGTTCACCTGAACTTTTGCATAAACCATTATCTTTGCCTTCAACACTCTTCATCTCTTCTCCATGTGATATTTTCTTTTCATATTTCAGATCTCTGGATGGTACTTTCTTCAAGAAAATTTCTGTTATGCTTATCCATGATAGATGTCTGTACCTCTCAACCATGATACGTTCATGCATACCCGGTAGTATGCCTGTAATGTTTTATTTACACACATAGTAAACATCCACTCTATGAATCTGACTGGAGTGTCATGGAGAGGTTATGATGTCCTACCTGGTTTTGGACTATCAGCCATGTTTAGTGCCATCATGCATAGGAGAGTGTTTTCTGCTTTTCTTCACCCCCCATCTCTTGCTGTTTTGACTCTTCTCCTACCCTTTTCCTACTCTTTCCCCTTCCAGCTTCAAATTTCACTCATTTTCGTCTTTATTTTCCTTCAAGGAAACCTCAATAACAATCCTTAATTTCACAAATTTTTTAAGCTCTGCCATAGTTTCTATCTCCCAGAAAGCCAATTGAAATATATTCTAAATAAGGCCAGTATGTCTCTCAAAAAAATACTTTCCCACTAGAAAGGAAAAACATTGTCTATGTTTGTAGTATGGTCAGCATGTGCTGAAGTTGGGTCTTGTTTGCTGCCCACTGCTTGAGATCTATCAGGAAGCTGAAGTAGAAAAAGTATGCATTGATTATATCTGATCTGAATAAATCTTGATTATTTTGTATCCATCTAATTAAAGCAGCCTGTACTTCAGTAACAAAAAAGAGGAGTAAACCTAAGATTTTGACCCATGAAAGATGAGTGGAAATTGTGCATTAATGCGTAACTGATCACCATTAGCAACATTCTTTCATGAAACAGATGTCTTTCTGATCTTCACAGCATTGTATCTGTGAGGTCTGCCTTCTCCAGAAATGAATCTTTGATTTATTACTGCTTTGGGCTAATTGAAGAAAATGTTAAGTCTCAGCTTTGTGATTCGTGCATATTGACTATGTGGTCAGTGAAGGAGAAAGAAACCAGGGATTTTATGGAACAAGGGCCATCTGTGTCTTAGTTTAAAACTGATTAAATGTGGTGCAATCTGTGGCAAAATGACAGCAGTTATAGGCTTCAGCGAGTGAAGATTTAAAAAAAATCACATTTAAAAGTTGGTAACTGACTAATAATTATTTTCCAAATTGTATTATACCTCAAGTTAATTTCCATAGACATCTTTTGGCCATGGCCACACTGTTGGATGAAGGTAATATTGAAAGAGAAAAGTACTTTTGATTATTGCTACTATTGAAAACCTTATACAAAGCTCACCTTTTATTTGAAACTGCTGCTAAATGATCTTCCTTTTTTTTTCCTTAATACAAATTTACTTTAATATGGTACAGTAATGTATGTGCAAAAACTCAGGTGTTAGGCTGAAATTTATTATATATAGCAGATAGTACTAAAGTAGTGAGCTAGCCTTACAAAGGAACTTCTGATTTTGGATATTGTAAAGGACGTGTCATAAATATACTGGTTAAAAAGTTAAACTGATTGACATGAAAGAGTCAGTCACAATGTGGCCTGCATCAGTGCTAACTTATTCTGCCTTGGTTCCTCTGATGATCCATTAAGTGTGATACAGTATCTCTTACGGATTGGAATTTCTCAAACTCACCATTTCCCTATTGTTTTATGTTTATAGCAAAAGAAATATAATTTGAAACTGGAAAGATCTCAGAAGTTGGCTCATTCAGAACTCACATTCAACCAACTAGCCACAATACCTAAGGTTCTTCACACAGCCCTTTAAGGTATTCAGGAGAATGCGATTAGGAGAGTAAAAACTGAGGTGATAGTCAAATGATTTTTATAAAATATTATTTGATTTCCAAAAACTTAGGCCAGGAAAGACCTTAGAAACTATACAGCCCAGATCTCATTTGGAGATGTAGACTAGGAGACCCAGAGAAGTAAATACCTTCTTTAAGATTATGTAGAGAGTTAACTCCAGATATAGGACCTCCTCACTTCCACTATTTGTATCACACCAGGTAATAGTGATATGCAGCATTTCATCAGTACTGGGCACACTTCTAAGTACTTTACACATCTTTATTCATTTAATCTTCACAGCACTATAATGTAGTTTCTTTTATTATATCTGTTTTATTGAAGATCAGACCGAAGTACGAGCAGGTGAAGTGATCCATCCAAAATCACACAGCAATAGAGACAGGAACTGGAATTTAAACCCAGACAATTTGACTCCAGAGTCTGTGACCTTAACCACTATGCTACCTTGTTCCTCTTAGCTGGTTATTTAAATCTACAATTGAATAGTTCAGCTTAGTCATTGTTTAGAAATTTTTTAAATAGATGATTTACCTAAATTGATGTGTTATATAAATGGATATTTTTTATACAATAAATGTGTTTATGGTAGCATGTATATTTTATTCTTCGTTCCTTTTTAAATCTCCAAAACCTCTAGGAAACAGAAAGCAATGCACATTTCCTAATCATATTCACTCAATACCAAGTTGCACAATTTCGAGTTAAATAGTCTCAGATATATTCTTTTTTGCACAAATGGAGAAGGAGGAGGTAAGTAGGATGAAGAGATACTAAGATTGTTGTTTTCTTTCTAAATTCAAGCTGCTAATTGCTCATAACCATCTTACATCCTTAAATAATTCACACTTCTCATATTAGTACTATGGAAGGGAAAAATGGAGTAGATTGACAAAGACAAAACCAAGAAAGATAAGAAAAAAATGAACTACATAGATTTATATGCAATACATATGCATTTATATGATTAGTTTTTGTCATTTTGCAGAGATATGGTTGATATCTTTGAAAAACATGAAATTCAAGAGAATTAATGCATTTATACAGTCTCTCAACTTATTCTTGAATCACGTTTCTGTGCAGACACATTTGTTTCTTGTGCCCTGTTAACCCTCTCAGATTTCATTGAAGTTTATCTTTCACTCAATGATTGTTTTTCACAAAGAAGTACAGATTTTGGCACTTTACTATATTTTCTGCGAAGATAATTATGAAGTAAGAACAAAGCCACATTGAAATGCAGATCCTGGGCAACTCGATAAACCCAATTGCTAGTTAAATAGCATGTGTACTCAACCATCCTTGAAGTTATTCAAATTTGTGTCTCGGCAAATGTACAAACTACTACGCATAATGAATCTTTGGTATTCTTTGAGAAAAAAAAAACCCGCAAGTATTAAATCTTTGAATGCTAAATGACTACATTTTACGGAAAGAAGCTCGGGGTGTACTTTAAGATAGCCCTGAATTCGTGTTTTATAGGATTTAAGATTCTTTTAGTGGTGGGACACAATGCTTGGATAGATGAAAGCAGAATGCTCTGTTACTTACAGCTCCGAATAAGAGAAGGCTGCTAGGCAGGGTCACACAGAGAGTTGCACCTGGGGACAGGATAACAGCAAGCTGGAACTCTAGAGGGCACCTTATGTACAACAAGAGTGGAATTATCTGTTTCCTGGTCTCCTTGTAGATTGGCTAATTTTGGATAATTTCATGGGCTTTAGGGAAATAAAGACTGTTCCTAGCTGTCTTGTACCTGGCTTCAGGCTGATGAAGGCAGGAGCTTAGTAGCCTGATGTGTGAGAGACCGATAAGAGAAATGGTTGGAGTGTGATCTTACCAGCTCTTCAAAAAGGAAAACAGACCAGCCTCTAGTCACAGTCTCAAAACTGGATCAAGCCGGCATTAAAAAACAAAACAAAACAAAACCAAAACCAAAACCAAAAACTCTATACTAAACTAGTTTGCTATTAGACAAACCTGAACATTTCAGAGTTCACAGAAGGTTGCTTTTGGCTCATGTAACAGTTCATTCAATGCAAATGATTCTGGTAGATGGGCAACCTTCTGCGTTCAGAGACGTGCTACATTCAGAGACTTTGTGCTTTGTCCATTTTATGACTTATCCATCATCTAGTACCTTGGAATTTTATTCTGGCTTTTCTGGATCCTGTTGGCAAATGGCAGGAAGGGGGCAGTGTGACAAACGTACACTTGTTCTTAACCAGGGTATCCTTTATGCTCACGTTCCATTGGCTAGAAGGAGTCATTTTATCTCACCCGAGAAGAGAAAGGTTAAGGGACTAGTAAATGTGGTACATGGCTGAGTGACAACTTCTCAGCAGTAGGTCTTAGTCTGGAAAGGGAGGACAGTACATTGGTGGACACACAGCTGCTTTTGCCACAGAGATGTTTTAGACGACAGATGGTCCCTAGACCAACTTAGGATGGTTTGACTTATGACTTTTCAACTTGGTGGTGTGGAGCTGATACTCATTCTCTAGAAACAATACTTGGAATTTTTATCTTTTCCTGGGCTAGTGATATGCCAGAGAATACTCTCTTGGGGTGCCGGGCAGCAGCCGCAGCTTCCAGCTAGCCATGTGATCATGAGGGTTTACTGCCATTCTGTTTTTCACCATCAGTACAGTATGCAACAAATTACATGAGATAGTCAATAGTTTATTATAAAATAGGATTTGTTTTAAACGATTTTGCCCAACTGTAGGCTAATGTAAGGGTTCAGAGCACATTTAAGGTAGGTTAGGTGTAATAAATGCATTTTCAACTTACATATTTTAAAAAATGTTTAATGTTTATTTATTTTTGAAGGAGGGAGAGACAGAGCATGAGCAGGGTGGGACAGAGAGAGAGGGAGACACAGAATCCAAAGTGGGCTCCGGGCTCTGAGCTTGTCAGCACAGAGCCCAATGTGGGGCTTGAACTAACAAACTGTGAGATCATGACCTGAGCTGAAGTCCGACGCTTAACCCACTGAGCCACCCCGGCGCCCCTCAACTTATCATATTTTTAACTTACAATGGGTTTGTTGGGACATACCTCTATTGTAAAATGGGCAAGATCTGTATATATCTTTATATACATATTATATACACACATACATGTATATGTGTCTAATGTATACGCATACAGTATGCATACTTGCATGTGTATGCACATAGGTTTTGTAACAAAGGAAATTAAAGACTTTTTAGGTAAAATGAATTTATGTCATTGTGCAAATTTCAACTTTGATGTACATGTTGGCTCCTAATAGCCCATTGAAATTCTTAGTTCTCTCTAGCAGATTTTTTCCATGTCCTGAAATGTACATTTGGTCTGAAAGGATTTATTGTGGACTTTCAATTACGTTATACAGATGGAATCTCTCAAACATAATATTGGGTGAGCAAAGCCAGACACAAGACAGTACATTCTTCTCTTTCCAAAATAGCATTTCTGAGATTCGTCTATATTATGGCACATGATTGTAGAAGGTTCATTCTCACTGCTGTATAACATTCAGCTGGGGGAATATCCAGTTTATCTATCCATTCTACCATTGATGGGTATTTGAATAGTTTCTGATTTGAAGTTATGAATGGTGCTACCAAGACTAGTTGAGAATATCTTTTGACGAACCTTTATACACATTTATATTGGGTATATGTCTAGAAGTGAAATTTCTGGCCTCTATGTATATTTAGAATATGCTCAATTTATATGCTCATAATTTTCTAGCTCTCTTTTACTATTATAATTGATAAAAAATGAGATGCTTTCCCTGTACTCTCCTTATTTTATTTTGTTGTGTAAAAGTTTGTGTGAACAGTAAAAAATATATAAAAGAAGCTTAGGGGGGAAGTCCTGCTAATTCTACTAACATATGAACTGTTTTATTTTTATTTCTATCTAGATCTTATCAATCTTAATTACTTAAATATAGCCTTTTTATTAAGCATATTTACTTAATATTATTTTATGAATATTTATATCTGTGTTTTTCCTGATTATGAATTTTTATGACTGCATTGACTTCCAGCAGAAGTAGCAATTTCCTATTACAGACTATTTAAAGTATGTTCAATTTACACTAATTCTAATTGAAACAGTTTGTATTTTTAAACTGAACTGTATCTTTGGTACACAGTTTCTTAGGTTTGCTATGTGTTTGGGAAAAGAAAGAAACACATGTTCTCTGTCTCTGACCTTTAGCAAGCCTAGAAAAAAGTACAACTTTTCATGACAGTATGTCAACCTATTTACTTTCACGTTACCTTACACTTACTCTGCCTCAAGTCTGAGTGACATTACATTTCTTCCCAGAAGGTTAAATTGGTAAGGTCTTGACAACCAAATTCTTGGTTGAAAGTGAACATTTAGATCCACCATGATTTCTTCTTTGTCACAGAACTCAACATGTCTGATATAGAAGAAAAAGTTTTTACTCTTTATCCCCAAGTTTTCCAGGTTTCATTGTACATCTTTTTATTAAAAAATTTTTTTAATGTTTATGTATTTTTGAGAGAGAGGGAGACAGAGCGTGAGTGGAGAGGGGCAGAAAGAGAGGGAGACACAGAATCCGAAGCAGGCTCCAGGCTCTGTGCTGTCAGTACAGAGTCTGACGCAGGGCTCGAACCCACAGACTGTGAGATCATGAGCTGAGCCGAAGTCAGACAGTTAACTCACTGAGCCATCCAGGTGCCCCTCATTGTACATCTTAATGTTTGTCTCCCTCTTCCCACTCCCTACACTCACATCTATCCCTGGAGCTTTCACATTCGCCATAACTATAGTTCAATGATGTGTGAGTAGACTAAAGCAAATAATAACTCCGGGGGAGAAATGTGACAAACAAAAGTACTTCCTTAATTCTGACCCTAATACTGTGACCAGTGATTTCTTCAATCCATGTATTTTTGTTATGATTCCAAAAAAATATGTATTCTAGAATATCAGGACTCAAGTGTTCTCATTGGCTATATAAATTAAAGCAGGAGCTGTGTTTTTAAATGACAGATCTAAATGCAAAATATAGATAGCTATGACCCCACTGAGTAATCCCAGCGAGGAGAAGGTGTCAAAGTAAAATAATTAAATATGAGGCACAAAAAGATAAATTTAATCGGTGCTTATAGCCAATTACATTTTGGCGGAGTGTCACTATTATTTCTAAAAACCATTTGATTTGCATTTAAGTGATTAAAAGGAAAAGTTACAAGGTAATTGGGATATCTTAATTTCATTAGTCATTTTTTCCCCTTAATACTTCATTTGAAAGTTGTCTAGAAGGATATAGTGCTTTAAAAGTGAAAAGGAAAGTTTGGAAATCTCTAAAGAGTAAAAATTACCTTTTCTTGAGGAATGAATCATTCTCATTCTCAAATAGTAAGCTGCTGTTTATTTTTTTAATTAAGTAGTTGCATGTGGCTAAATGTTTTGAGCTCAGTACTTTCATGTGGGCAATCTACATTATAGAAACCATATTATTATTTATAACTATATAATTTTTTAGAAGACCCTAGAAAATAAAAAATCTCTTCTGTTAGTTCCAAGTACAACAATATTCCTTAAGAGCTTAATGAAATTCTGGAATGAGGGCCCCTAATAAGAAGCTTTAAGACGTAAATATTCTAGCATTTATTTTTTTTAATCACTTTATTGAGGTATGATTGACATACAAACAGCTGTATATACTTAATGCACACACCTTGATGAGTTTGGAGAGAAATGTATACCCGTGAAACCATCACCATAATTCATTCCATGAACGTATGTTTCTTTCCAATAGTTTCCTCCAACCCTCTTTACTTATCACTATTATTATTTTGGTCAACACTAGTGTATTGTATAGTTAAAATTTTGGTAAGAGGATAGATCTTAGGTTAAGTGTTCTTATCACAAAAAATAAGTAAATATTCCAGCATTTCTGTGCTTGTTTGTGAGGCTTACCCAGTTTTATATCCTGCCACTAGAATGACCAACTTGAGTTTAATTACCAAACTTAATAGAACACAGTAAATTTACCAGTGTGATTACCTCCTCTTAAATTTATTTCTATGTGAAAAATAATAAAATATGCACTGTAATTTACAGATGTAAAAAATTTTTTTTCTAAGAGTGTTCTGATGAACACTGATAATCAGTTAAACATCAATATTGTTTAGTATGGAGGATAATATTATTTCCCCGGGATCTCACTAAAGTTGTGATATGAAGAGTTAATTGTATAATATGGTTAAAGTTTACCATATTAAAGATACACTGGTGTTATCTGTTAAGATATGTTATCATTGATTATTATCAGTTTTATCTTTGTGCCTGAATAGTCACATATTGACATATACAACATAGACAATCCTTTGTACTTTACCAATATGAAATTATAATAAAAGATTCAATTACAAAGGTGTCTAAAATGTCCTTGAAATGAAACGAGGAAATGATTCAGGTTATATTTCATGAGTTAATTTATATTTCTCATCACAGGAAAAATGAATTAACTTTGTATTCATTAGACAGTCTTTGAAATAATCTTCAATTAAACACACAATAGAGTGCCAAGTCCTACAAAGATAAAGCCTCAATCTTACATAGAATATTTTCTACCTTTTACTTACTTGTCATGCTTTGATTTTCTCTGCTTCCTTTAGCTCCTGGTAACAAATACTTTCTGGAAAAGGGAGAGGAAGTGGAATAGGCTTTTTAATTTCTAAAGAACCCATCATAAGATTATTTCATATTAGCATTAGATATGTCAACCTTTGTTGGTTAAGGAGTACAGAGATGTGAGAAAATCTCCCTTTAGAAGTATTCTCTAAACAAACGGGGCCATTTATACTCAAATTAAGTTGGCAAATATAGCACATTAATTACAATAATATGAAATATGTATAGATGCCAAAGTCTATAATAACCATTTTACATGTAATGTCTAACATGTATTGTCTAATTTAAACCTTACAACAACCCTTTTAATTGGTGCTATCACTCTGCAAGTGAGCAAACTGTTGCTAAGTTTTAAGTTCCCAAACTCACATAGCTGTAAGGGGCAGAGTCAGGATTCATACAAATAGAGGGCTTTGGATTTTGATGTATGAAGAGGTTGAATAGAAGGCTGATGGAATGAGATCTCCAGACCCTAAAAGGTACCTAATTAGTTGACCCATCTAGGTATCTGCTAGGTATCTGAATTCTTTGATTCAGCAAATATTTTTCAACCTCCAGTTTGTGCAGGTCAGTGAGCAAAACGTAGGAGCAACAGTAAGTGAATTAAACATGGCCTCAAATATCGTGAGCTAGAGACTAAAAACTGTTAGATTTTGTATTTAGGATTTTTCTTTTTTCTTGAGATAGGCCTGGATTGCAACGTATTTTCCTCTCAGGACTGCCTTCGCTGCATCCCAAAGCGTTTGGATTGCTGTATTTTCATTTTCGTTTGTTTCCATATATTTTTTAATTTCTTCTCTAATTGCCTGGTTGACCCATTCATTCTTTAGTAGGGTGTTCTTTAACCTCCATGCTTCTGGAGGTTTTCCAGACTTTTTCCTGTGGTTGATTTCAAGCTTCATAGCATTGTGGTCTGAAAGGATGCATGGTATAATTTCAATTCTTGTATACTTATGAAGGGCTGTTTTGTGACCCAGTATATGATCTATCTTGGAGAATGTTCCATGTGCACTCGAGAAGAAAGTATATTCTGTTGCTTTGGGAGGCAGAGTTCTAAATATATCTGTCAAGTCCATCTGATCCAATGTATCATTCAGGGCCCTTGTTTCTTTCTTGACCATGTGTCTAGACGATCTATCCATTGCTGTGAATGGGGTGTTCAAGTCCCCTGCAATTACCACATTCTTATCAATAAGGTTGCTTATGTTTGTGAGTAGTTGTTTTATATATTTGGGGGCTCCGGTATTCGGCGCATAGACATTTATAATTGTTAGCTCTTCCTGATGGGTAGACCCTGTAACTATTATATAATGTCCTTCTTCATCTCTTGTTACAACCTTTAATTTAAAGTCTAGTTTGTCTGGTATAAGTATGGCTACTCCAGCTTTCTTTTGACTTCCAGTGGCATGATAAATAGTTCTCCATCCCCTCACTTTCAATCTGAAAGTGTCTCAGGTCTAAAATGAGTCTCTTTTAGACAGCAAATAGATGGCTCTTGTTTTTTTATCCATTCTGATACCCTATGTCTTTTGGTTGGCGCATTTAGTCCATTTACATTCAGTGTTATTATAGAAAACAATGGGTTTAGAGTCATTGTGATGTCTGTAGGTTTCATGCTTGTAGCGATGTCTCTGGTACTTTGTCTCACAGGATCCCCCTTAGGATCTCTTGTAGGGCTGGTTTAGTGGTGACAAATTCCTTCAGTTTTTGTTTGTTTGGGAAGACCTTTATCTCTCCTTCTATTCTAAATGACAGACTTGCTGGATAAAGGATTCTCGGCTGCATATTTTTTCTGTTCATCACATTGAAGATTTCCTGCCATTCCTTTCTGGCCTGCCAAGTTTCAGTAGAGAGATCTGTCAAGAGTCTTATCAGTCTCCCTTTATATGTTAGAGCATGTTTATCCCTAGCTGCTTTCAGATTTTTCTCTTTATCCTTGTATTTTGCCAGTTTCACTATGATATGTCGTGCAGAAGATCGATTCAAGTTACATCTGAAAGGAGTTCTCTGTGCCTCTTGTATTTCAATGACTTTTTCCTTCCCCAGATCAGGGATGTTCTCAGGTATTATTTCCTCAAGTACACCTTCAGCACCTTTCCCTCTCTGTTCCTCCTCTGGAATACCAGTTATGCGTAGATTATTTCTCTTTAGTGCATCACTTAGTTCTCTAATTTTCCCCTCATCCTCCTGGATTTTTTTATCTCTCTTTTTCTCAGCTTCCTCTTTTTCCATAATTTTATCTTCTAGTTCACCTATTCTCTCCTCTGCCTCTTCAATCTGAGCCATGGTTGTCTCCATTTTCTTTTGCAGTTCATTGATAGCATTTTTTAGCTCCTCCTGACTGTTCCTTAGTCCCTTGATCTCTGTAGCAGTAGATTCTCTGCTGTCCTCTATACTGTTTTCAAGCCCAGCGATTAATTTTATGACTATTATTCTAAATTCACTTTCTGTTATATTGTTTAAATTGTTTTTGATCAGTTCGTTAGCTGTCATTATTTCCTGGACGTTTTTTTGAGGGGAATTCTTCCATTTTGTCATTTTGGATAGTCCCTGGAGTGGTGCGGACTGCAGGGCACTTCCCCTGTGCTGTCTTGATTAACTTGTGTTGGTGGGTGGGGCCGCAGTCAGACCTGATGTCTGCCCCCAGCCCACCGCTGGGGCCACAGTCAGACTGGTGTGTACCTTCTCTTCCCATCTCCTAGGGGCAGGATTCACTGTGGGGTGGCGTGGCCATCTGGGCTACTTGCACACTGCCAGACTTGTGGTGCTGGGAATCTGGCGTATTAGCTGGGGTGGATCGGCAAGGTGCACAGGGCGGGAGGGGCAGGCTCAGCTCCCTTTTCCTTCAGTGATCTGCTTTGTGATCTGCTTCGGGAGGGGCCCTGCGGCACCGGGAGTCAGACCACGGCCGGGGGAATGGATCCACAGAAGCACAGCGTTGGGTGTTTGTGCGGTGCAAGCAAGTTCCCTGACAGGAACCGGTTCCCTTTGGGATTTTGGCTGGGAGATGGGCAAGGGAGATGGCGCTGGTGAGCGCCTTTGTTCCCCACCAAACTGAGCTCTGTAGTCTGGGGCTCAGCAACTCTCCCTCCCGTTGTCCTCCAGTCCTCCAGCTCTCCAAGCAGAGCTGTTAGCTTTTAACCTTCCAGATGTTAAGTCCTGCTTGCTGTCAGAACATACTCCATCTGGCCCCTCCATTTTTACAAGCTGGACTCGGGGACTCTGTTTGGCCGGTGGGCTGCCCCTCCGGCCTGGCTCCCTCCCGCCAGTCCGTGGAGCGCGCACTGTCTCGCCGCCCTTCCTACCCTCTTCTGTGGGCCTCTCATCTGCGCTTGGCTCCGGAGAGTCCGTTCTGCTAGTCTTCTGGCGATTTTCTGGGTTATTTAGGCAGGTGTAGGTGGAATCTAAGTGATCAGCAGGACGCGCGGTGAGCCCAGCGTCCTCCTACGCCACCATCTTCCCTAGAGACTAAAAACTAATTTAAAACATAATTCTAATGTAGTTTTAAATGCCAGTGTGTTAAGAACTATGATGGGGATTCGATTGGATAACATATTCAGTGATTTTTAATTTCTAAAGACTGGAGACCTGGTGAAGTTCTGGGTGGATTTTCTTTCTAGAAATGGGTTTGCTAGCTCTTTAGAGGAGTTAATATTTGTAAATGTTGTCAGTGACAATGTTTGGGGTCCTGTGAAGAATTGAGAAAGAGGGTTCTCCTCGGCCACAGACACTGGGTAGAAAAGCTGAAGAAAACTATTAGACACTGAGCTGAAGGGTCTGAGGAAGTGTATTGAGCAAAAGTGAGAGGAAACTGGGAATCTTGGGAATCTCACAGAGTACCCTCTGAGCAGGGCACCAGTTGTGTCCACGGAGTGAACACTCAACATTTATACAGATAGAAAAACAAGAGACATGGACCTAGCGGAGGAAACTTCCCTGCTAATGGTGTGTATATAAGGGCGTTGGGATCAGGGGAGGGAGGCCTGTGCACTATGCACCATTTGCTTACAGGAGGGTCAGTAGCTAACTGAGTGGCAGTGGCAGTGTAATAGCATAGGAGAGGCCTCTAATGGCATGTAATTTGGGCAGGAGTGCATCTGAGGACAGATGCACTTTTATGTGATGTATGAGGGAAGTAAATAGAAGTATTTTTTAACTAGAAAAGATAGAGCCCTTGGAGGATCAGGTATGAAACAACATGGGTCAGGTACGCTTGACTCCAAGGTCAAATGGGGTGTTTTATGCAGCATCTTTATGTCAGTTATGGTGGATCACCAGGACTCTATGTACCTGAGGTGGTGCTCGATTTATACTGTTGATGTTAGCTGGCAAACATTTAGAAATGTAGATTTTAAAGCAGAAGTGTTGGTGGTAGAGACTGTTAGAGGCCTAGCAGAACATTGTCTGTATTGTATTTTACTTGTCTTATTGTCTGACACATAAATGGTGAAGATTATTTACCTCTGTATCCTTAGTGTCTAATTGTAGCCTCGGTATATAGTTGGTGCCAGTCATTTTTTTTGCAAAAAATAACTACATGAATGAATGGAAGGCACTCTGAGGCCAAAATTATCACAAATGTAAAGTTTTCAATTTCATTCTGATGGGTTTCATGGGGTTTCTATTTACGTCTATTTCAGAAACTCACACGCCTGGAAGTCTATCTTTTTGTATTCAACAAAGCCTGGTACAAAAAAAAATCACTTGCTAGTCATAACTTAAAAATACAGCTCAAAGTCAGAGTGCTGAATCTCCTAGGGGCAATCTTATGTTTCATCACTATCGGCTGACAGATGTTATTCCTCAAGTATTAGTGATTGAGTTGAAGAGTTGTTTTCTTTTCTTTTCTTTTCTTCTGATGTGTGGGAGCCTTTTCAGTGGCGCAGAAGTCAGGGCACATAGTGATCTTAGAGGATCCTAGGGGTTCGTAGCAGAGTAGAATAGCGATCCTTGAGTAGCAGCATTCTCTCAGGAGGCTTTGGAGAGGTATTTCAGCTTTAAAATTTGCTGGGAAACTATCACCATGTTCTCAGTGGCAAATGTCTAGAAAAATATGAATTTCAAGAAATAATGTAGAGACAATGTAGTAGATTGTAACCACTCCAAATAGAAGTGTAGTCCATTTTCTTGTACGTTCTCTAAGCATATATTTAGTGACTGTTTTAGTTTACTTTTATCTCTTCTCACTCCCCTCTTTATTTCACATTCCCATGACAGTGTCTCTCTAGATGCAAATCTGATTATGCTATTACTTGATTAAAAACCTTCCATTAGGGGCACCTGGGTGGCTCAGTTGGTTAAGCATCTGACTCTGGACCTCTGCTCATGTTGTTATCTCAGGGTTTGTGGGTTCAAGCCCCATGTCAGGCTCTGTATTGACAGTGCAGGGCCTGCTTGGGATTCTCTCTTTTCCTTTCTCTCTGTCCCTGCCATGCTTTCTCTCTTTCTCGAAATAAATAAATAAATTTTACAAAAAAAAAAAAAAAAAAGAAAAAGAAAAAAGAAGAAGAAAAATTTGCTTCTCGCTGCTTACCAGTTATACCAGTGTGCATTTGCTCTCACATGAGACCAATAAAGTGCTCGTTATAAGAGTAAACCTCACATTAATGTGGAAAAATGGGAAGGGGGTTAAAGATCTGGAAAACCACAGCAGAAATAGTTATGAGTGACTTCTCCAAATGAGTGGCGACGCTGGAGAAGACTCTCTTTTCTTAGGAAGCCACAGAAATCATTATTGGCTGTTGTAGTCATCCAGTGTGAGCTTATGTAAAAATTTGGTAAGCCACTGATCTCTATGACCTGTTAAGAATAATGGCTTCTAGCTTACTTCACTTTCTAAATCTTGCTTGAATTTTGTACATTGGCAAATGTTAATCCAGAACCTTAAAGCAAATGGTTGAGAAGTGATGATGACAACAGTACTACATGGTAGTAAAGTCCAGACTCCTGTGCCTAAAAACACAAGACCCTTGAGTATCAAACTCCAGCCCCTTTTTGTCATTATGTGCCTAAACTGGATCCCTGCAGTCACAATGTGCTTTGAATACAGACTGCTGTTCCCCCCACTTGGTTCAAATTTCCTTTCCTTCTGTGTTTCTGAGCTCTTACATGTCTTTCAAGGTCTTGCCAAGGTTTTCAGGTAAGAAACCTTCCCCTAATGTCATGAGCAGCACTAGCTTACTTACCCTTCTCTGTTGTATCACTTAGGATTGAATTCAGTGCAGTAGAACAGACTACAACAGTGACTGAAATAGTTAAAAGTTTTTTGTACATCACACAACCAGAGATTCAAGGTGGTCATTAAGCATTGACATGGGAAATCAACATATGTTCTGCCATTTTTAATACGGGGCTTTGTTCTATCGTTGCCATTAAAATGGCCCCAAACCAGGCATCACACTCACATTCCAGGTAGGAGGAAAGAGAAAAGGAAACAGGCAGCTCCAGCACATGTCTGCTTACATTTCATTGTAGCAAAGCAATCCTTGTCTGCAGTTGGTCTAATTAATTGGTTTTTAGCTTAATAATCAGTTTTTGGCTAATAAATCTCTCTGGAAGAAATTAGTAAGGGAAAAGGAGTAACCATGGGTGTGGGGTAATGTACAGCGGGATAATGTAATATTTCTCAAAGTACTTAGGGCAAAACACTTTACACAGGTGTCATCATTATTTACATGTTCTTGTCTGTCTCACTGAATGGGATGACAGAATCACAGGGCCAGTGTCAATGTCTCATTCATCTTTCTATAAAACATGTAGGATATTATAGAAAAAATGAATCTCTGATATATAGGAATATATTGAGATTTTAATCAGATAGAACTAAGTATCATTGAGTAAGTAGATTCAACTAGCATATGAAAACCTCAAATCCCTCAAGGATATGATGTGATGATATTAAGTGATTGAAATACTTGTGTCTCTAGCTAGCAATACAGATGACACAGAGTTAAATAAAGTACAAATAAGTATTATAACCACTCCTGACTAGTCAAGCTATGAGCCTATGAATTGTATTTCCAGACCAAAAAGTACTTGTATAGTTTGTTGGTAATCCTGTCATTTTGATTCAGAGCATAAGTGATGATGCCATTAACACGGTATGCTCTTTAAAATGCCATATTCCTTAGTCTATTCTAGGACTGATAGATTTATTTATTAGAGATATTAAATAAGCTAAAACCATATCCTGTACTTTCTTCATTCAGTAATTTTGAATTCTGGGTCACATCACACCACATTATTTATCTCTATGAATCTTTATGAGAATGAGTTTGTCTCTGAAAAAGAGATGATTTGACAAACCAAACACCATTTCATTTACAACAAAAAAGAAAATAATAGGTTTTTTTTTTTAATGAGAAGCCTTTTTCCTGAGTGGCTGAATAATTTGAAACTGTGACAGATTCAAGAACTTAAAAAAAATTTTTTTTAACGTTTATTTATTTTTGAGACAGAG